>NW_012075475.1:0-1201 GCF_000956235.1 Wasmannia auropunctata
TCCATAGACGTCGATTCGACGTCTAATAGACATTGATTTGATGTCGATTCGATGTCTGTAAACGATAATGTCTGCCGGGGTTAGTTTTCATTCAAAATTGTTACAAAGAACTTACATAAATTAGTTCAGATTAGTATAATTATTGACGATCCAATGTTGTACTTTATATCAGAGAATGGAAAGTTACTTTTTAAAAGTAACTAGTTGTCGTTACTCGTAACCGAGTTAAAAAAATAACTAGTTACCGTTACTATAGTTACTGATTTTAAAAAATAACTAGTTATCGTTACCGTTACTTAAAAAGTAACGATTCGTTACTTTTCCGTTATTCTTTTAATGTTGAAACAAGATCAATCCAAATAATTTAAGATATAATTTTTTGTTTTAATATTAATAAAGGCAATACAACAATAATACTAGACCGATATATAAAAATACAACTAGAAAAATGATGGCCTTTTCGATATGAGCTAGAGCTTCCAGCATCGTGCTTAAAATTTTGAAATAAATTTATTTATACATATTCAATTTTACCAACTACGCGCCAATTATATAAATTTTCGATCTCGAAACGCAATTCAGCTGATATTTTTCACAATAAATTATTTAATTATAGCATCGATCAACTTTCGAAAAAAAAAGAAAATATAGTTTAATGGCAAACTTAATTTTTAATATCATTAAACTTAAATTATTATTCTCTTTTTAGAAAAACAAAACAATTGTGTGATAGTTTACAAGTATCATAGCCAAAGGTTTCAAATTGCTTTAAAAGTTATTGTAATATTTACATTAATACATACAAGCACCTGCTGGCAGAAGATATTTTAAATTATGATAAAATTCTCAGAGATCAGATCCATGATACTTCGTGATTCGCAATTATGTCTTTGTGAAGAATAGAATAAACGGTACTATTGCACATACGCAAATTGAATGTCTGTCGCGATTACCATGTATTGCATTGTTAACAAATTAAGGGAGTATTCTAGTCTAGAGGTCAAATTTTTATGCTATTTATGCGAATTTTTTTAAAATAAAGTATAAAGTTTTTTTGGGACAAAGTTTTTTCCAACATATTTATATATATTTCAAGCATGTTTCAAAATATTTGTATTGAAAAATAACTATAAATAAGCGTTGTATACAATATATACTGAGGTCATAAAAAAAAAAGATTGGTTTATGGTACCCATAATTC
>NW_012075475.1:13001-13839 GCF_000956235.1 Wasmannia auropunctata
GAAACAATGGAAATTAGCCCGGATATACAGAATATAATGACGTCATGTGCTCGGCCGCAGATTCAACTAACGCTCCAATTATAAGCGTCGCCTAACCGTCGTTATTCCCAATTTTTTGAAACCATTTTAGAAAGTTTCTTTTTAATGGTAGAGCAGAATTTCGTTTGCCACTAATTGTGAGTCCACTTTTGACACACATTTGAAATTTTGACATATTATAGCGAAAAATATTTCAAAACTTTAAATACGTTTTTCTCAAAACCATGTTTTGGAGCATAGTGATCACAATTTCAAAAAACTTACTAGTCCGATTGACTTCTACTTTTACAGATAGATATCCTTAAAAAACATGTCATTATAATCGACTGAACCAGTATCAATCTATATCTACAGTTTGATACTGATTCAGACGATTACATATTTTCTGAGTATAACTAAAAAGTAGAAATCCATCGGACTAGTACTTTTTTTGAAATCGTAATCACCATGTTTAATAACATTTCGTTGATTTTTTTAATTTTTGGAAAGCTAAATAAGAAAAAAAGAATGATTAAAATTCGAATTATTTTTTCAAACTGCCGTCATTTTTTTAAATATGCACTATCAATTATCCAAATTTAGACAAGAATTACAAGTTTGTTCATTAAAAAAGCCACACATTTTGTTTTCAGATATTTTTCTCCAACGATATTTTTACTTTTTACCTTAATCACCGTTTGACGGCGTTTGCGGTGCAGGCGTAACTTTAACGTTATAATGTACCTACTGCGTTGTAAAACAAAAATTTTATAAATATATATTTTTCTACATCTGGATCATAGATCGGAAGAGCACACGT
>NW_012075476.1:0-344 GCF_000956235.1 Wasmannia auropunctata
GTTCAGACGTGTGCTCTTCCGATCTCAAATATCTGCACAACCGGATGGAATTTGGTAATGAAATTTACACAGAACCATTCAGGACACCTTAAGGAATGGCTCTATAAAGTTAATAATCTTAAAGGATGTATCATTGTGTACAAAACTTAAACAATATAAATTCGCTTCACACGTAATATTTCGCTTATTAAATAAGTCAACGTAGCACCTCGTAATGCTTGAGGAATGCGGCGATTGATATTCATATCTCGAGGAGTCTGCACCTACATAAGACGACGCAATGCTTAAGGAATGCGGCGATCGATAATCGTGATGTCACCCTATGCAAGTCCGAGCCTGCGAGA
>NW_012075477.1:0-521 GCF_000956235.1 Wasmannia auropunctata
TGAAGTTACAGTCTCTGCTTATTATTGAAATTTTGAATCCTTTAGGTGATCCTTTAATATCGCTGTTAAGTGTATTATTAGTATTATATTTAAATTATCATTGAATAAATAGGATAATACGATAACGAGCATTTTTTGAAAATTTGAAAAAGCCATATTGTCGTAAATATTATGATATAACGTCATGTTACCTGGCAAAAGAACATCATTAACGTTATAGGGTATATCTGATGTAACATTTAACATAATAGTTGAAGTCAAACCTGTAAAACAATATCATATGTAACATAGTAGTTTGCATAGTAATATTTTCCATATATTAGCACGTAATGTTCTACTTTATACATAACTAATGTATTTTATTTAGATTGTATTATATTTAGATTGTATTATATTTTATGTATTTGTACGTATATTAAATCTTTACCATTTATAATGTTGCTAGCATTATCACAAATATCTTCAAATACAAACGTAGGATCAGTTTGTAATACATCTGAAAAATTTTTAAGAAAGAAATA
>NW_012075478.1:0-701 GCF_000956235.1 Wasmannia auropunctata
ATATACTTGGCGGGAGACGCTACCGCGTCTCCTGATTATTTATGTAAAGGATAATTGAAAAAGAATTTTTTTAAAAATCACAGTTACATGATTGTGATATTTAAGTATAGGTTTTAACCGCGCTCAGCATGACTCAAAGCCAATGAACGGGGACTAGTTGTTTCCTTACTGTGTACTTACTTGAATATCACAATCATATAACTGTGATTTTTTTAAAATAACTTTTTCAATTATCCTTTACATTACTTAATTTTTGCACAATAAATAATATTGATTATGCTTATATTTCTTTTCTGTCCTCATAATGTAAATGGATGGCTGCACATAAATATTTGTACATATGTATCATAATTCATACATTTATCACTTATATATATATATATATATATATATTTATAAAATTAAATAAATACAAATAAAAACACATAAATATTTCCCGAATTCACGCAGAAACTGAACCCGACACGACTCGCGCGTCGGCGCGCGAAGGTTTTGCGAGGCATTCTTGACAACGATCTCTGGGAGGCTTTATTCGCGGCCGAATTTACTCCCGACAGCCTACACTTTACAACAATGCACAGAAACGCCCCTCGCACTTGGGATCGGACGCCAGCACTAAAATTCGAAAAGACTACGTCGCTGGAAGTGCGAGCGCAGCGTGAACGCGAAACGCGAAAATGGCGTATCCGATTTCAGAGTGT
>NW_012075478.1:2950-3614 GCF_000956235.1 Wasmannia auropunctata
TGTTGTGAAAGAGAGACGAGAGAGTAGAGAAACAGACGAGAAAGTCGCGAGAGAAACGAGAAAGCCAGGAGAGAGACAAGGGACAAGATTGAAAAAGGGACAAGATTGAAATTTTGCGAAGAAGAAGACGACGATAACGATATAGCAGACCAAAGAGACCATACAACATTGAAATTTTAACGAAAATTTAGCGAAGAAAAAGACGGACGACAACAACAGCGACGAAATTATAAATTATAGATGAAAGGGGACAAGATTGAAATTTTGCGATGAAGACGACGACGACGACGATATAGAAGACCAAAGAGACCATACAACATTGAAATTTTATGAAAAAAAGCGAAGAAAAAGACAACGACAACAACAGCGACGAAATTATAAATTATAGACGAAAGGGAACAAGATTGAAATTCTGCGATGAAGACGACGACGACGACGACGACGACGACGTATCTGAATGACATAAAATCGAGCAAAAAAATGCATACACCTTATGCGCTTGTGCATCAAATGCACTTATGGACATCGCTATTACAGCATTGTGATTGGAAAAATATAGACTTTTTCACAAAATAGGCATTTACCGATAATATTCATATAATTAAAAGATATAATAATTTATTGCTATAGAAACGTAATCCGTCCGGTAAAGGATACACTGTAA
>NW_012075479.1:0-311 GCF_000956235.1 Wasmannia auropunctata
CACGCGACTCTCTGCGCATTTTTAAGGATTGTGAGTGCCAATTTGTTACAACGATTTTGACTTGTTTCGTAATGGTGAGTAGAGGGTTCCGGATTAGTTTCACATAAAGTTTTTCAAGTGCAATTCTCAATAAGATCATTCTCGTAGATGAATTTTGCATTCAATTTTGGAACTGAAGGCCCATCTCATACATTGCGGGACATACTTCTGACAATTACAAACGGAATATGGGGAATCTGGTAGAACTCTATGTATTAATCGCTGAAGAAGGTCTGAAGTGGACCGAAACGAGATCGGAAGAGCACACGTCT
>NW_012075480.1:0-450 GCF_000956235.1 Wasmannia auropunctata
ATTGTTGTAAATTCTAAATTATGCAAAGAGATCTTAAAACCAACCTGATATAAGAACTTGACGTCTAGCACAATAAGACTGCAGTGAAACTTTTTATGCAAATATGTGAAGGATAAGATAATTATTTCAAAAGCCTGCAAATTGTTCAGAAAATAACTCCGATAGTAACTGACGTAATTTAAAAAATTTTGCAATGATAAACGTCGAGCTCGACCTATTGACTTAGTTTAAACCATAGTTGGGAACATTACCTTAAAAAATTAAAGCGTTACCGTTATTTGTGAGAAAAATAATTGATCGTTACTTATTCACAAAAAATAACATGTTACCGTTACCATTACTTAAAAAGTATCGATTTGTTACTCTTTTGTAATATTAAAATAAGTTTAATTAAATTTCAAGTTTATATTATTTAATAATCATTATTGAAGGTAATAATAAAAGATCGGA
>NW_012075481.1:0-840 GCF_000956235.1 Wasmannia auropunctata
AAATTATTTTATATATAATATCAGATGTATGACTTAATACTAAACTGATATTATAATATTAAACTGTTGTTTCATATGATATTAAATGTATAACGTCAAATTATCAATCTGTATAATGTTGAAAGTGTGATACTATAATATTTAATTATTACATTAACATTGGACTATTACTTTATATAATACTGAATATATAACATAATATCTGACTGACAGTATAACTCTAAATTATTACTTCATATAATATCAACGAATACTATACATCAAACCATTACTTTATATAGTACGAACGCTAAGCTATTATTTTATATAACATTAAACATATAGCACGATATCGAACTGATATTGTAGTATTAAATTATTGTTTTATATAACGTTAAACGCACAGCATAATATCAATCTGACACTATAGTATTAAATCATTACCTTATATAATACTGGATGTACAACTCAACATCAATGAATACTACAACGTTAAACTATTATTTTATATAATATTAAATGTATAATACAATGTCAGTTGATACCATAATGCTAAGCCATTACTTCCATGCAGCATCAAACTGATATTATTATGTTCAAGCTACTGCTTCATATAATATCAAATATATAATATAGTAATCCAAAAAAGAAAACAGAAAAATTGGATACTGCGTGAGGCGCTAGACGTAACAATTATTTCAAGTATATTTATTGTAATTGAATTAAAAACTAAAAAAAATAATATACCTCGAAAAAAAAATGGTATCAAATTAAACAAATAAAATCCAAGTTGTATTATTTTCAATGTATAAAATAAAAACAAGAAATGCATTAGATAGCAGATCGGAAGAGCACACGTCT
>NW_012075482.1:0-370 GCF_000956235.1 Wasmannia auropunctata
ATGTAGCTTAAAAGATATAGAATGAAAAGTATTTATAAATAAGTGAAAATAATTATAAAACAAGAAAATAAATATTTTATCATTACATTTATTACACACGTAATTCTGGTTTTATACAATACATTGTAAATACATATGTATTTACATAATGCACGCGATCAGCGCGCGATCTATGGAATATATAGGTGTAAAGATAATAGGAAATATATGTATATCCTAAAGTAACAATAAAAATAACGACAAATTCATTATTGTTACTGCAAAAATATAACGATGTTACTGTTACCGTCACAGATAGGAAAAAAAGTAACAATTGTTATCAGAAAAACGTATAACGAAAATACCCAGAGAGCACAAAGTCGTCTAAAAA
>NW_012075483.1:0-759 GCF_000956235.1 Wasmannia auropunctata
TTATTTTGTACATTATGCACAAAACATAACTTCGGAATATTCCAAAATACATATTAATTGAGATATTCCATTTGAAATATTTATTTTACTATTATTTTGTAAATATACCTAAAACGATAACTTTGGAATGTTTTAAATACATATCAATTGAGATATTTCATTTGAAATATTTCTAATATATACTATAATAAAATATTTCAATTGTAACATTTATGAATTATATCAGAAACAAGTACGTAAAATGTATCATTTGAAACCTAAATGAAACAATTTGAAACATTTCATGTATATTTCATGTTTAGTGGGTAAGCTTCGCTTATACCGTTCCCTTTGGCGTTATAAGCGCTCATGAAAGGCATTCATGACGTCATCATGACGTCATGACTCGTGCTTACAATCGTTCATTTTATCGAGGTACGGCAACGAAAGCGTGAGCGCTATAAGCGTATATAAGCGTCCAAAGGGAACGGTGGCAGTTGTGTTGTCCGAACGCACCTAACCAAAATTTGTATGGACAACTAGATAATCTCAATCATCTCAATCATGCAATTTAAATAAAAGTATTGCGCTATATAGTATATAATCTTGTGACAAGGTAGAAGGCGCTATAATTCACCAGCCGGTGGAGCAAAAGGGGAGGAAAAAATAGATAAAAGTATATCCAGATAAACTTAATTGCAATAGCTGTATAATCATAAGTAAAAAGAATATTATCCTATCTTCATTAAAACATATTATATCTAATCCAACATTTGCTAA
>NW_012075484.1:0-489 GCF_000956235.1 Wasmannia auropunctata
TTGCTATACGAAGTTATTACGTTATATGGTTTCTGTAAGGAATGCGGTGCCAAATTTAAGGCTCATACTGTATTTGAACCAGCTCCTGACACTGGTATTATTTTAAGAGTTCACACTGTGGATACTTCTGGAATACCGCATGAGGAGAAACGAGCAATAAAAGGTGAAACTCGAATAGCAATTGGAGAGGAACTTTTATATAAACAATCGAGACAGTGGAGTAATGATACTGTAAAAGATTTATCGTACGAACATCCTGAACCGCCATATCTTCCCAGACAATGTACTCTAAGAAAAATTAAAGAAGAAGCTATCATTCGCGAATTAGGTATTAATAAATGCCTTGATCCTATCGATTCGTTAATTGAATTAAAATATAAAGGAAAATATAAGGGATATATAAAGGAAGTTTCCAAAGAGCACTTTTACTGCTTTTATTGGTCTCCTATGCAAATTAATTTATATAAAACTTTAATTAAAAAATGTAAA
>NW_012075485.1:0-342 GCF_000956235.1 Wasmannia auropunctata
ATTCGTATATCTGTCACAATGCAATAATACTCTCATAGCGCGGTTTTGCGCTACTTGCAATTTCGTCAGCTGAGTCTCACTCATACCTATTAACAACGTTGCACAATACTCAAAGTGTGGCTAGAGGCTATGAGGGAGAGAGAGATTTACAGAGACAGAGTGGAGAAGACGAGGAGTCTGGTGAAGATAGAGTAGGAGGTAGGAAGAAAATTTTGGACAGCGAGGGAAAGACAACGGTGTCCCCTAAACCCGCTATTGTTTAATCTTGTAATAGCAGATTTGGAAAAGGAAATTGAAAAGAAGGGAGTATGAAGAGTATGATTGAGAGGAAAGATACATGAA
>NW_012075486.1:0-402 GCF_000956235.1 Wasmannia auropunctata
CGTGTGCTCTTCCGATCTATTTAACATCAAAATTAAAAATAATATAATAATACATTATTATGATAATATGTATACATTAATTTTTATAAATCTATAAATGTTAATAAAATCTAATAAACATTGAATGAATATATTAGTTTAATATATTTAACACATTAGATTTATATATAGAACATTTAATATAAAAAATAATATAATTTACAACATGTATTTTAAAAAACTTTAATTAATATATAATTAATATACATTATACGCTACTAATTTATTAATTTTTATTGATATAAAAATTAATTAATTTCAAAATGTTTGCAACAATTTTAAATAAATTTATTTTAAAATCTATACATGTTGCGTACATACCTATTGCATTTCACGAAGTGCACAAGTTTTATCTTTTTAATA
>NW_012075487.1:0-325 GCF_000956235.1 Wasmannia auropunctata
TCCGATCATCTTTTACTAAATATCTTGAATCATGTCTTTGAAGTATCACTGCAGATGATTCCAAACGTATCATTAATCAAATATTAAAACTTATTGCAGAGGCAGATGTTTGAAATAATTTTAAAAATCTATTACAGTTTATTACTTTTTCATATAATATTGTTTTTTTTTACAGTTTATTTAGTTTGTATATGTGTTAAATCTTTAAATGACTGTTATGTTGTGCAATATACATATACACAAAGCCACGCATGTATGATGTTAAGTAATATATTATTTAACGAAGTCTTATAATAAAAAGTAAAGAGAGTCGACAATAAATTCT
>NW_012075488.1:0-497 GCF_000956235.1 Wasmannia auropunctata
ACGTGTGCTCTTCCGATCTTTTTGGCTTTGCTATTTCTTTCACTCATCTTTTCCTAAAACATTAAATTCATATGTATATAAATATATATATATTATACATTTTGTAAATTGCATTTTTGTGTTACTCTAAATAAAAATAATATAAATACTTATTCATAGATAACATAAGTACTTATTCATATATTTTAAACACATAGTAATTTGCAACTTATAGGTTAGATAGAATATTAGATACTCAATTTTTTACTTACTTGTATTTCTTTAGATATTTTATTAAGAATTGCTACTTAAACATTAGCCGTTATCGTTTTGCACTCAGCACTATTGTTGAGATGACCGAAGGTAACTACTAACTGACAACTGTTAATATAGAACTCGGCTCTCGCTCGATCACATTCGAAAAGGTTGTTTCACATTAGCTATGTTTAGCAAACAGCAGATCAATAAGCGCTTACAGTGATTCGCTGGATCTAAGTGAATAAACCAATCGTAACAAA
>NW_012075489.1:0-503 GCF_000956235.1 Wasmannia auropunctata
GTGCTCTTCCAATCACTTTAATTATTAATACTGATACACGCAGAAAAAAATTAGTCAATGAAGCTAAAATATAGCTATTGCAGCTAAGATGTGTCATTAAAATAGGGACAGCTAATGTCCTTGCTGCCCAATTTCAATTTATTATTTATTAAAATGTAGGTACTACAGCAAAAAAATATTTGTTGCTAAAATCAAATGATGTTTAGCCAAATCTGCTATGCTATTTTAATTTTATCTTCGCAATAGAGTAACAATATTTAGAGTATACAGCTTATATGCTGCAAAATATAAATGCTAAATGTGATTATAGATGTGTGTAAGGTTTCTTGCGGTTAGGTATCGCGAGAAAGAATGTACGTAAGACAGGTATAGGCAATTATCGGGATATATGTATTTCGAATTATAGTCAAGCACACGACTCGCTTGCGCGGCTGCTTACAATAATCTGCTGATCGCTAAAAAACCTTCTCGCGCCGTGCGCCCTGGCCGACATCTGGTGTTGC
>NW_012075490.1:0-783 GCF_000956235.1 Wasmannia auropunctata
TGTATAAGAGACAGGTGTTAAGATCACACGCGTAGTTTCGCTTGAAATTATTTATTTATGATTTATACATTGACTGTAAACTATTGCAACAACGTTTAGGGGCGAACTTGTGCCCTGAGTCGCACTGACTGTACACTGTTAATATGTATTTCGTGTATCGCGACAACGCCTGGGGGTACGAGTACCTTGAGTCGCGGTAGGACAACGCCTAGGGGTAAACGAATTTACCCTGAGTCCTAATATTATATGATTCGTGTTTCGTGGTTCGAGTCGCGTCGTACAGACTAACTCGTGTCGTAACTGTTGATCGACTGTGTTTGCATCGATCCCGAGACCCCTTTTTATAGGAAGTCGAATCTGTGGATCCGACTTCCTGTTGGAGAGTCCCGGGAGGGGGGAGATGAGTTTCGTCGTAGATGACCGGATGACCTAAACAAACAGATCGATATCTTTTCTTTTTGAAACCATATTTGCCTACTGGCGACAGTGAGACTCTAAATACGCATCTGCGATACAAATATGCGTCTAATATGGATATTTGTGTCACCTATTGACGACGATAACAGAGACACGTCATCCGGTTTCGTGTATAGTAGAATGATTTATGTGTACCAGATGTTTGTACATAACACACGTTCTACTCGCATTTTTGCATTTAACAAGGGATAACAATGAAAACAAATCTATTTCCGCAATATTCTGCGGATGTGTAACTATAAATCGTTCTTATCGCGCACGGCTGAACAACGCTTACGAAGCATTTGAGTATCATATAAGTGTCAA
>NW_012075491.1:0-864 GCF_000956235.1 Wasmannia auropunctata
TCCTCCAATATTCCTGACAAATATCACTACATCCTTTCGCCGGTAATAAAACCGGCTAGTAATATCCTTTCAATTTCATCGTCATCGCTACTACTTGACTCTAATAATTCTTTATAATAATATAAATTTTATCCGTCATGTTTACAGTATTAAACCGAACTGTCAAAAATTTCAGTGCAATAAGTTCGCTCTCATTCAATTCATTTCGTTTGACCGAACACAAATTTAGCGCTGCACTAGCGCAATTTTTAGTCGCCGAATACAACATAAAACTCGCATGGTAACAATGTAATCTAACCGAATGCGAAGATTTCTTGGCACTGGGGCAGAGGGCATTGATCGAATGTGCGGCACTGAAAAAGTTTGCATTCAGTGCGCACTAGTGCAAGCTGCCGAATTCGCTATTAGGTTGTCCGTAACCCCTCCACTCAATTGGGATTGGTCGATTTTCTTATGCTTACGTCCTACGGCTTTACGGGATTTTATGTGTGAAGGCCTTTACACGTAACTGGTGCGGTGCAAAGTTACACCAAGCATACTCTGAGTGTTGCACTAGTGCAGCCAAGGGAAAACGGCATTAGTTTTTCAACCTGTATTAAATAAAACAAATAAACAAAAACAATTACTCCATGTTCTCCAACCTCATTTATATCCGTCATCATAAATTATTAATATCACTAGAAAACGCAAGCTTACACTAGAGTCCTAAATTATCAGAGAAGCGCGACCGGTGTTACGAGTCCTGATTGGACACGCAAATGGCCAATCATAAGATTGATTTATCGCTATTATAAATGGCTGCCGAATAAATCAAACTTATGATTGGCCATTCGACGTCATTTTAANATTTTCTAGTACTTTTGC
>NW_012075492.1:0-457 GCF_000956235.1 Wasmannia auropunctata
GGTCTTGTGGAGATCAAATGTCCTTATTCCGCTGAAAATTTAACAGCGGAGGAAGCTTCTAAATTACCTGTATGGAAAGGTATTTTTGATAAAAAATTTCCAAACCTAATGAATCGAAATCATCGGTTCTTTTATCAAATATAGGGTCAACTGAATATAACGTGATTATTGCATTTTTGCTGTGTGGACGTCGAAAGACATGAAAACAGTACGTGTTAATAGAGACAACAATTTTTGGAAAAATAAAATGTTGCCTTTTTTAAGACGTTTTCATTTTGAATGTATGCTTCCAGAAATTTTGGATAGTCGCCATAATAGGCATGTGCCTATTAGGAATCCAAAATATATTGCAGAAGCAATGGAAGAAGCAGAAAACAGAAAAAATAGTCGAAAAAATATTCGACAAGATGCAAAAAAAACGAAAATGTCATCCAAGAAAAAAAATTTATAGTTGACA
>NW_012075493.1:0-557 GCF_000956235.1 Wasmannia auropunctata
TATATTCATTACAATAACGATAATCGACGAAGAAATGTTTTAAACATAATGTCTTCTTGTATGAACATCTTATTATAGCTATATTATTGCAATCTTCGATATCACATGTTGTTGAAGTTTTCTCAAAACTAAATTCTACTGAATTTTCAAATTTTTTTGGTCTTTCGTTCGTGTAACCACTTTTAAACCACGAATACTTAAATAAATTGTGATACCGTCGGGATGAAAATTGATTATGTATTAGAGATTGTAGTTTTATTATATTGTTTCGTTCATGCAAATTACTGTTACTTTCCAATAGTATAACAGTATCTGAAAATTTTTTAGCAAAATTTTTCCAAATTCTAAATCCGTTAACATCTAATGGTTGTATTTCCCCTGCCTTTCGGTATAATCATCGTAGTAATATGTTTTCCTGGAGGTGTTAAATCTGAAATTATATTGGGACAATGTCCTGTCCATGAATCAATTAGAAGAACGCTATTAGAACCAATGTTTGGAAAATAAGTTCTTCTAACCACATTTTAAAGTGATCGGAAGAGCACACGTCTGAACTC
>NW_012075494.1:0-731 GCF_000956235.1 Wasmannia auropunctata
TATCTGGAGGTCTGCGAACCGAGACGCCACCGAGAATCGCTCGGACCGAGGCAAAGCCACTCTTTACCCCGATGTCGTCGGTTCGTGAGACGGTCAGGAACTGGTAGCCTTCCTGGCTTCGAAGCCCCTTATATACTCTCGCATTCGGCCGCGATCGGCTCCGTTCGGTGGTTTCCGGTACCGTTACATGATTTACGGTAACATCTTTGTCGGCTGGCCTAAAGTCGCCAGCCGACGACCTTTGGAACGCTTAAAAAATGGGGCGCACCGCGCCTTCTTCGCCCGACGGTTCGTCGGTCGGGCGGCATCCGCCGGTTGTTCGGCCGAGAACGATGCACTTTCGGGGATGCATCGTTACAGTAGAGTAATTCGTCCGTAGTACGAAACTATTTTGTGTTGGTGCTCTATTCCGTTTTGAAGGGATGAAATTTGAAAAAAATCAGGTTTTTTCTTCCGACATGAATATCGTCAAAACTGTGAGAGATAGAAAAAAGTGTTCTAGATCAAAGTTGAATGGCTTGAAGTGTACTTTATAACAGTAATAAAAAAATTACAAAAAAATTTTTTTTAATATTTTTCTCATCACTTTAAATACTTTTTTTAAATTTTTAAATTTTTTTGTGACCAAATTAAAGGTTATTTTAATACAAATTTAACCATGCGTGATAAAATTATTTTTCAAACAAAGAATAACGATGAAAGTAAATCTATTTAGATCGGAAGAGCACACG
>NW_012075495.1:0-554 GCF_000956235.1 Wasmannia auropunctata
TATAACTATATAAATATTATAATAATTATATAAGTATTATAATATTATAATAACAAAAAAGTACGAAAATAAGAAATCAACATAAAAATCTCAAACAAAAAAGCATTTAAATCGCGTTTATATTATGCTATCAGTAATGAAAACCTGTAATATATGTTATGTGAATTATAGATTTTCAGGACTGTACCTATATCGAAATATATTCAAACAAAAGAGGACCGTCGATTAATCGAATCGGCGGGGGTGGTGGAGGGCCTCTATAAATTGATTCGTTTATATTAAACTTTATTTGAATTTTTAAATTACAAATGTATAATAGGAAAATTTTGAGATTTTTATCGTAACTATATTCAATAAAAAACCGGACAGCCTCAAAAATTAAAGTTGGAATGTATAAACATTGTAATATATTTATGATTTTTTCGTATTGTATTATGTATTAATATTTTCAATTATATTCTATAATTGCTTATAAATAATGTAAAATAATATTAGCACTGTGCTTATATTGTATTAAATAATATAATATAAACACATTTAAAAAGAGGACCGCT
>NW_012075496.1:0-865 GCF_000956235.1 Wasmannia auropunctata
TCTTCCGATCTCTTATATTTTAAATTAAATATTTGTACCTTATAGTTGCATCATAAATTATCTTTTATTTACATTTTACTTATTCAAAAGTAAATGTACAAATGTATTAGCAAGAATACAGGTTGGAATGATTAATTTTCTTCATGATTATTGTACATGCTAATAACAATGAACTGATCATTGGCAGGTTGGACATATACTTCTTCATCGCTGTTATTATTGAAAGTGTTTGATTGAGCTTGCCAGTTTGGCATTTTATAAGCCTTTGCTACAACGTCATCGAGAAGAATATGAGGTCTGCGTGCTCAAGGCCGAACATTTAAAAACACCTACAGAAGAAGATGATATGTCATAAAAAGCTTCAACACAACGAAACGTTTTAACAATGAGATAAAACAAAAAACCTATTGTGAGAATGTTCGAAATTATACAGATGGAGCCATTACGCGTGATACAACAATGATTGTGAATTTGAAGACCCAATGTAAAATTCACAGTTTTTACATTACTGTATTAACGAGCACCAGCAAGCTCCGTAGGCACATTTCCGCTGTAGTGTCCGGTCACTTTTACCGGCGCATCATTGTTTTGCTTCGTCGTAAAGCGATGAGGGCAGTTTGCTTCTTCGGCAGTTCTACGTGCAATTTGCTGCAGACAAAGATGTGGTTTTCTGCAGTATTTTTTCAAAACACGCATATTGTTTTCGTAAGGAAAAGCTGACCAGAAATCTAAAGGTCCTAGCTTTACGACATCGTCTACGAGGTGTATAAGAGCATGCACATTGTACGTCAAAAAAGATGCCCCATAAATGATTTCGGCCTGTTCCACGAATAACTTTAAAGCTTGTTGTGCAAATTGTAAGTTT
>NW_012075497.1:0-472 GCF_000956235.1 Wasmannia auropunctata
CTGGAGTTCAGACGTGTGCTCTTCCGATCTATACGTGGAGAAAGATGGTGTGGGACATTTCACATGGATCAAGAATTTGTCCCGCCTCGTTAGCTCGCAACTGAGCAAAAACGCGCACAAGAAATACATTTGCGATAGGTATGTATAATAAAAATTAAAAAAATAAAAATTTTTAAAAATTTTTTGAAATAAAAATGTAAATGAAATAAATTGATTTTTTTCAGATATCTGCACTATTTTAAATCGAGCGAAAAGTTGGAGATCCACACCATAGACTGCGGGGAGATGAATGAATGCGCGATCAGGTTACCGAGCGAAGACGACAAGTGGCTGAGTTTTAACAATTACAGCAGAAAAGAACGTGTCCCGTTTGTCTTGTACGCCGACCTGGAATGTATCCTGGAAAAAATGGAGAGAGATCCGGAAACACCGAGCTACGAATATCAGCATCATCAAGTATTTAGCATAGGTT
>NW_012075498.1:0-393 GCF_000956235.1 Wasmannia auropunctata
ATAAGTCTTAACAGTCGATCTGTATTCGTTACTGTAGAATCCGTACATACTATATATGTACATTACTGGAGAGTTCGGTAATAGTTACTGTAAAATCCGTACTGGTTACTGAAAAAATGATTACTGTAGCAGTATGTAATGGTTACTGTACGAAAGACTAAAAGTTGAGAGTGAGCGAAAATGCAATAATCATTACTGTTTTTTGGCTCTCAGTGTAGTCATAAAATGAAATTAAAAAGAAAAAAGAATTTCTTTTTTTTCGCAAGACTAGTCAATTTATTCTTAAATCAAGAATATTACAAGATTGCCGCAAATTTTCATTATTCTAACCGAAATCTTTTCAAGAAAATTTAATGAGATAGCATCAATATTATTTTATTCTAGATTTCAGAA
>NW_012075499.1:0-377 GCF_000956235.1 Wasmannia auropunctata
TGTAGGTAAATTAGCGCATAAACGAATACGAATGGTGCGTGTACAGAGGCGTTTATAATTATTTCTCGAAAATGATACTTCGGAAAATAACTTTAGCACACATGGTTAAATTTGTCTTAAAATACCCTTTAATTTGGTAAAAAAAATTTTTGAAAAATTAAAAAAAAAAGTTGGGTGGTGGGGGTAAACAAAAAAATAAACAATAAAAAAATTATTTTAAATTATAATTATAAAGTACTCTTAAAGCCATTCAACTTTTATTCAGAACATTTTTTCTATCTCTCGTAGTTTCGATGATATTCGCATTGAAAAAATAAAACCGATTTTTTTCTAAGGGATGTTTCACCCCCTTAACGCTGTCTCTTATACACATCTCT
>NW_012075500.1:0-789 GCF_000956235.1 Wasmannia auropunctata
TATTGAAAATGTGAGGTTTCTCTGTAAAAACAGCATCAGGCAAAAGACTCCCGACTGTTGTTGGCAAATAATCTTCATAATATTCAGGTGTTTTTTTGTAGCCTGTTGAAAGAAAGTGCATCGAACAAATACGTGCAGAAACATTTTTATATTAAATAATTTTTTTATATTTTGTAATATAAATTTATATAATACAAATAACATTTAATTTATGTATCTACCATTTTTGAGGTTAACCTCCTTGCCATAAGCTTTCATCCATGATGCCGTCAATTCATTGTTTTTTGAAAAAGAAAAAAAAATTTTTTTTTCTTTCACATTTTCACTGAGATTCTTACAGCCTTTAACACTGCATGCTACCATTTTTCGAAAAATAAATGAAAAATTATGCATCAGTCACATTTTCGTTTACTCAGTATTATTTTCCAATATGGAAGACGACTTGTTCCAACGCCATATATGCGCAGAACGAATCCAAATTTGGTCTACCTAGAGACACTATAATAAGAGACTGGCCAATGTTGAGCCAATTTTTGATTGGCTGGATACGGAATGGCGCAGCCAATCTGTGACTAGTAATATACTAGTTTTCATACTCTGATTGGTTATGCAAAAGTATGTGTCTCGGCCTACACACCTACACATTTAACAAAGTAAGACTTTATGTCCGCCATTTTCTATCCAACTAGAAAGCTGGCCAGTCTCTTATTATAGTGTCTCTAGGTCTACCTAACGAGCACACCTCTATCTTTATTACACCATGGAATCAATGACCGTGGGTGCACACTC
>NW_012075501.1:0-608 GCF_000956235.1 Wasmannia auropunctata
ATCATCCTTAGGAGACCGTATTTTTATATGAGTTCCATCTATGGCTCCTATTACACCTGGAAATGCACTCGTACGCTCAAATGCCATCATTACTTCAGTAGCTTTTGTTCCTTGAGGCCACTGAATAAACCGAGGAGCTAAGGTATGCAAGGCGTAAGTTACTCGCCTCATAGCCCGAATTGCTGTCGCCTTTCCCAAATCAAATTTAGTACACACAGATCTAAAAGCCATGATTTATTCCAATGTTCTTAATTAACAACTAAAAATTAGATATATCTATTGCAATAAACCTGTACGAGTCTGGTGTAGCCATCAAAGAGCCATCAGTAACTGCTTTTCTGCTGGAATAGGCTTTCTACCTGCAACTGACTTTGTAGAAATCAAACTTGGTCTAATTAACTTTAAAACATGGTCAAAGATTGTCGGAAGTAATCTATTCCAAAAATAAATAGAAGTTATAAATTTGTCATGATTTTTATTATAACGATAATAGCATTAGTGTTAAAATGAAGACAATGTACACCCACGGCCATCGATTCTGCCCCTCGGAAATTTTCACAAACTCTGAAGTGATCACTTTTCTACATTAATGCTTATAGTCCATGCAC
>NW_012075502.1:0-449 GCF_000956235.1 Wasmannia auropunctata
ATAAGAATAATAAAATATTTAACGCAATACCCTTTTATAACAAATTAACGATGATATTTGATAATTGTTAATTATAATTAAGATTTAAAAATCAAAATGAATTATTGCATTTGTTTAAAATCTATTATTTAATAATCCAGTTTTAATGATATCTGAGATCAATTTGTATGTAAATTGTTCATTAAAACTGAGAAATCGGATTAAACTATTACATTTGTTTAAAGTATATTATTTAATAATTGGATAAAGATATCAATGATTCATCTCTTTGATAATTGTTATTTAGCATTAATAAATTCAATGAAATAAGTTTTAAACTTCTCACACTATACATTTGTTTATAACGCGATATTTAACAAGTTAATGATGATATCTAAGATCTATCTGTGCAGTAATTGTTAATTAGGAGTTATAAATCAGTTTAAACTATTCCAATTGTTTAAAATCCA
>NW_012075503.1:0-314 GCF_000956235.1 Wasmannia auropunctata
GTAGGTGGCGAGAAAGTGGCTTTTTCCATCATTCACCGGCTCAAAAGGAGCGATTTATTGAGCACCACAAAGAGCAACGGATGACTTTTGCCTTAGAACATTTAGCATGGGAGGATGAATGGAGAAGTACAATTTTTCGGATGAGAAAGTATTTTTGACCGATAAATCTGGGCGTGTATCATTGTGGAGAACGAGAGGAACGAGGTACGCAGAAAATAATATTCGTTTCCGCCAACGATCTGGCCGCATCACATTGGCATTTTAAGGATGTATGTTCTCACGTAGTCCTGGACCATTAGTGCGTACTACACCGC
>NW_012075504.1:0-388 GCF_000956235.1 Wasmannia auropunctata
TAACCACGATGTACCATCTTTAGTCTAGAGACAGTATAACACCAATCGTGGTCCGCATTTGCAAAATATTAGTCCGTTTTGAAACCTATAAAAAAGAAAATGTCGCAACCAATGTGTCCATGACTGTACTGCTAGAACTTCGCTGAACGGAATAACTTGCAACATTTCGTCGCCATATTGAAATTCATATACGTACATGTGTCACATCTAATTGTGTTAGTGTATAAGTGTAGAAGTAGCTTACTTCTACCAGTGAGATATACACATACTGGAGTGAGCTTTCCCTAAGAAAACGCGTGGTGGGGATGTAGCCGCTGTGCGAGAGTAACAGCCATGCAGGTTGGGGACGTCTGCCTCACTTTAATAATGTCAGTTAAAGTGAGACAGA
>NW_012075505.1:0-608 GCF_000956235.1 Wasmannia auropunctata
ACAAATAGATTTAGGAATATTTGACTCTGGAAGTTGGGAGTTAGGGAATTATTCACTAGGGGAAGTGACTTCTAGAGGTCGAAATAGCCCTGGGAAATGCAGACGACAGAGGGAATGTTCCGAAATTAGCTGAAAGTACTGGCGCTGCTGTTACTGAAATGACTGACTTTTATCGTTCCGAAATTTAAATTTTTTACTGTCAGTACTGGATTTCGGAACGAAAACTACAGTAAAAGCAGCAGAAAACTCATTTGTATAACCTACGATAAAAATAGACCTGTTTTTTGTGTGCTGGCCCAGTGAGAAGGCTGATGTCGAATCGACGTCGTTTCGATGTCGATGTCATCGAAAACTCATCGAATCGAAATTGACATCGAAAATCAGGCCATTTCGATCAAATTGTTTTGACATCAAGAAATACTTGTTTCCAAGTTACCAATGTCCAAAACCCAAATTAGTCTAAAATTAAAAGTTAATCATGCATATATACCCAGTGAGAAATAATTGGTCGAAAATACGTCGAATCGACATCGAATCGACCCAAAGAACAGAAAAGTCAAAATAATATTAATTTAACGTTAAATTGACCGAATTTACGTCATTTTTAC
>NW_012075506.1:0-818 GCF_000956235.1 Wasmannia auropunctata
GTGTGCTCTTCCGATCTTGTATACTGAAATCATTATTTTAAATGTAAAATTAACGTTAAATAAATATTTAAAAAATATTAAATAAACGTTTAAAAAACGTTTTTTAGAAATCATTACTCTAAACGAATATTCAATAAAAAATTAATATTAAATAAATGTTAAATAAATATTTTTTCCAAAATTAGTTCAGGAAATAAAAAAAAACATTTAAAAACATTTAAAAAATATTGTGTGCTGATTGGGTACCGAATCTGATAAATTATATATTATGTTGAAAAATATTGAGTTGGACCGTACATGTGACAAAAGTTCTAGTATGTGCTATTTCTATAGTCTATTCTATGTAGAATAATGTATAACTTAATTTACCTTACTTTATATTAAGGTCACTAAATCTACCGATCTCTACTGAAACCTTCTTTAATTAGCAGACTACGATGAACTGAACAAAACCATTGCGTTCGTTACTCTTATATAGCATTCGTCATTGTTAATGATCCCCTCTTTTCTCTTCGTTTTGTTTTTATAAATTTTATGATGTAATATCGTATGTAATTACCTATTTTGTTGCGTAACTTCGGTTCAAACGCATCGATTTAAAATTTTTTTTTTAATCTATACATCAGACAGTAAGACAAATGACTGAATAGATAGTAACACTCAAAAATCTTAAGAACATGAACAATTTGCAAAAATGTAAATCAGCTTTTATATCTTTTCTGAAAAAGGCTGATTTTTCTTTTATATCGCAGTTCTTTTCAGAGGCAAATAAAAAAAGTAAAGTTTTTTAAAAAACATAAGTGGTATTTAAAAAAAAA
>NW_012075507.1:0-411 GCF_000956235.1 Wasmannia auropunctata
ACGTGTGCTCTTCCGATCTAATGTGTATACTTTTAGATAGAAAAACTCCCAATCCGAAATTTCAAGTAATTTTTCTTAAAAAAATTCACAAAAATGATCTTTTTTTTCTGGCTTCTAGGTGTATATCTCCCCTTAAGTCTGGACTACTCGGAATATAATATACTACATGAATATTATATAAATTAAATAGTATTCATAATCTAATATTATACCACATAAATATATATATTATATAGATTTTCATAGAGTTTTATCTGAAACCATTTTGAAGGGAAGTCTTTAAATATTATAAATATTATAATGCTCTATAATTTCCTCTATATAATGATATGCTTCCTTTTACCTCTTTTCCTGTTTCTTTAACTCCTTTTTTTCTTCCTCTATTACACCTCTTTTCTTTCCTCTTCCATT
>NW_012075508.1:0-306 GCF_000956235.1 Wasmannia auropunctata
GAATTCCGTGGCTCACATATGGGGTATGAAACCATATGACAAGTACGTACTCGTATTATTTTTGAGTTATCAAATATACATGTGTCTGCGTTTATACAGGGTGTCTCCGATCACCTGCAATCGGAACACACTATAAGATTAAGTATTTTATCTCGAATCTATAGAGCCTAATAATTTGTTGATCCGCAGTGTAGTTAATTAATAAACTATTTTTTAAAATTAATTAAATTAATAAAATTTTTTTAAATTAATTTTATAATAAATAACAATAATTTCTTACAATATTAGAGATCGGAAGAGCACACG
>NW_012075509.1:0-335 GCF_000956235.1 Wasmannia auropunctata
TATTAATCAAGCAACTGTGTATTTTATAAAGGTAAGAATAAGATATAAACGGTACAACGTGTGCAATCTCAACGGATACAATATGGCGAGAGTGTGAACAGAAGAAGTGGTTCCCGCCGTGTCGCTAGTGGATCTTTAAGGCGAGTCCTCAGAGCGCACAGCGCCATCGTCAGCGATAGCAACGCTCCAACACTAACCTAACTAAATTAATTTTGTAAGTCACTTTAACTTAATTTAGTTTAAAAAAAATATTAACTTACCTAAGTTTGCATCTAATCTAGCTCTTTCTAAATTAGATTTGACAAGAGTTTTCTTTACATGATGTTCAATTTTTC
>NW_012075510.1:0-498 GCF_000956235.1 Wasmannia auropunctata
ATGCACATGATTTATCCTTTTATCTTTGTTTAACATTTGGTGAACACAAGGCTACCATGATACATCATGCGCATGATACGCTTTGCGGAACGCAGCCATTAGCTACAGAACTTTTACACTAATGAAATGTTTAATTCAGGTGATAGCTGTTTTTTTAATTTTTTTCCAATTTTACTATAAATTCGTCTGTCTTACACCACAATTTTATGTCTATTTCAATCCTGTGAAAGAATTTTCAATTCCGTTCAGTCAACTCGGAGAAATTTACTATAATGTGTCGGTAATTCCGACCTTTCAGCATCCTCTTAATTTCAATCTTCAATCACCAATGCGTAGTCTGATACCGGCTTAAAATCGGTCGCGCTTCTCTGATTATCTAGAATTCTACCTTAAGAGGATGCTAAAGCCGTCTGTTTTATCGACAAAAATACCATTTTTGTTGGATACAAAATACTTCGTATTAATTGTATAAAATAAAATTTCCTTTTCCACGATTAA
>NW_012075511.1:0-466 GCF_000956235.1 Wasmannia auropunctata
TTTTTTCATAGGTATAGTTTTATAACAGTGTCTTTACAAAGTTGATGATAAAAGTTATCCCTTCTGCAAAAAAATTAATTCATTAATATAAAAAATTAAAAAATATCATTAACATATTGGTAAAGATAATTTCTTGTTTAACGTCTAAAATTTACTTATATAATAACTTACATGATATTTTTCTTTTTCCTTTTAAGAATACATATTCTTAAATATTCCCTTTTAGATAGTCACATACTCCGTTGATTGTTACGTCGGTTGCATTCGTACACACAAAATTTACTAGCAAGGCAATCATCGGGCTTAGTAGACCACGTACCACGTTAAGTAGTTTTTGTAAAACCTGATGCATTCAAAGAAATGTCGTGTACATAGAGATAATAATGACAAATAGTTTTTATTTAATTCTATCAGTACATATTCTAATATAAATATAATATAAATTAGAAAATTTTATTTATTTATT
>NW_012075512.1:0-319 GCF_000956235.1 Wasmannia auropunctata
TATATATATATATATATATATATATATGTATATATGTATATATGTATATACATATATATGTATATACAATATACTATAGAGCCAGTATTGTGCGATATAATATCAGATAAAAGTTTATTTTTAATGTAATATGTATATATATATTACATTATATTCGTAATCAGCGACTCCGAGAAACCCCAGATATACATTTTCATAAAATTTGCATCGTTTTTCAAATTCGGGTCCGCCATATTGAATCCGTCATTTTGAATTTCTAAATTTTGACTTCAGATTCGTAATCAGCAACCTCAAAAACTCCCGAGTATCAATTTTCAAG
>NW_012075513.1:0-301 GCF_000956235.1 Wasmannia auropunctata
ATCTTGATGTAAAGATTGTTTTGATGATTAATTGCCAACGTATTCGTATTGCTTTAATTATTCACTAAAACAACGTTTTTGTATATAATTCGTCACGAATTATATATGTGTATATATATATATATGTATATATATACTTTTTATTGCTGCAATTATAGTATAGTAAAGAAAGGATAATTTATTATGTAAAAAAATGGACTAATAATTTGAAATATCTCAATCAAAAATTTTATATCGTGGTTTTTTATGTTATATGTATCTCTTTCAATTAGTATTTGATTAAGTAAACTACATATTTTAA
>NW_012075514.1:0-366 GCF_000956235.1 Wasmannia auropunctata
ATGCATAAGAGAAACCCGGAAATTGCTAGCACCATTAATCCACGTTCTAAACGAGATCGCCTTTTCCACCATGTCGAGTTTCTGCATGAAAAAAAAACAGGAAAATGAAGATCGTAAAGAATTGACGCAATCTATATTACATTGTTTCTAAAAAATATACGTTTGGTAGTATTTTTTATGTAGTATTTTTTAAATTTTGTAAAGAACCGCTGCTACTGTGGACAATTTCTGTTTTTGATGACTTACCTGACAGCAGTTTCATTCATGCTATTAGTCATTGTGATTACATTAAAGTGTTTTCTATGGCTTGTTGAAGTGTATCTTTTTTGTTTAATACTCATTAGCACTTAATCATCCCTGTGTCTT
>NW_012075515.1:0-306 GCF_000956235.1 Wasmannia auropunctata
CTCCAATATCATTTATATAAGCAAGTGAAAGATATTCTAATAAAAGAATCAAGCATTGCATTGTATTATGTATAAATAAACGACAAATATTTTCTGTCTCGTAATAGCAGTGAATTTCTAATCGCCACATATAAATTGATGTCGCGCCGCTTAATACATTAAGGGCCTCGCCTAGTCACCGCGGCCATATTGGACTCGTGACGTCAGAAGCGAAAAACAGCGAGAAATGACACATGAAAGTTTCTTACATGCCATTTTTAAATCAAGAGAGATTTGGATAAAATTAATAAATTGTCAACACTTTTC
>NW_012075516.1:0-396 GCF_000956235.1 Wasmannia auropunctata
CTTGATAACATGGAAATATCAAAATTGATGTAAATGCAAATGCTGTCACATGGAATAACTATCCTTTATTTATAATAATTATAATTTGTTATCATAAACTGTTATATAGAAAATTATAAATACATTTAGAATGAAAAATAAAATTCCCCATTATTTTATAATAATTCTAATGCAATATATGTATTTTTTCATATAAAAAAGGTACAAAAAGTTAAATTTTTTAAAATTAGTGTAAATATTAAAACATTATTTTATAGACATATTATATTTAAAAAACTACATTTAAAATAAAAATATTTTAAGTATTATGTCTCAAAAATTATTCAAGATAAAAATGTTAATTTAAATATTACATCCGAAAAGCTGTTCAAGACGGAGGACAGCATTTTAAATAAC
>NW_012075517.1:0-583 GCF_000956235.1 Wasmannia auropunctata
AAATAGATTGGACACGGTGGTTCTAGAAATCGATCACCGGATCTAAATCCTATGGATTTTTTTTTATGGGGTCACTTAAAACAATATGTTTACCAAGAACCGATTGGTGATCTCGAAAAATTAGAAGACAAAATACATAATAGAAGCCATTGCCACTCTATCGCCTAATATAATTATTAGCGCTACAACAAATCTTCTTCGATGCGCCCAATTGTGTATTGAGTGCGATAGTGGCCACTTCGAACAGTTCTTGTAACTCTCATTATTTTTAAAATTAATACCATTTCTCTTATCTTATTTGTCCTTAAATTCATTATTTTTAAAATTAATATCATTTTTTTATCTTACTTTTATTCATTGATATTTTATAATATTATACTGATATTAAAAATAATCATAAATAAACGAGACAAAGTTTCGTTGTTTATTTCTTTGTCATTGTATAAAAATTGAGACGCCTACAGCAAAAGTAACCTAACTGTCAAAATTCGATTTTTAAACTTAAAGCGTTATTAACTTATAAAATCATTAATGTATTCAAATAAGAAACTCTGCAATTTCGATAATTAGATATTTTTGCGAT
>NW_012075518.1:0-352 GCF_000956235.1 Wasmannia auropunctata
TATTTATTTTATTGAATATACGAAAAAAAATTATAATATAGTTCTATATTTGTTGAAACTTTCAGAAAAGAAAATTTTTTCAATATCCAATATTTAAGATACTTAAGAAATTACATAGTTTTAGTTTTGTTATCTTTGACATATGTACATACGAGTATATTACTCGTATATTAAATATAAGCAGGATCCGATTATCCAGGTCACTAATTGATTATTAAATATAAAATTTATTGATTGGTCTAGTAAAGAAATTTAAGCACCAGTCATAGTAAATGGCTGTGATCAATCAGAATATGGTTAAATTGGATGCTATTATTAAATATTATATTTCAAAATAGATCGGAAGAGCACA
>NW_012075519.1:0-552 GCF_000956235.1 Wasmannia auropunctata
TTTGTGGTAAGAATTGGTACACATAGATAAGACATGAGTCATATTTTATAATTTTCGTAATTTATACGCAATATTTGCTTTTTTTAGAAAATGTGTGGCAACGTTTTTGAAATATCTAAGGTCACATTATATTTAGAAATTTCCTAATAGCGCATAAACGCTAACAAGGGACCCTCACAAACTGCACAATAGCTACAGCATAGAGAAAATTATCCAAGCATCTTGACTCTCTTTGGATCACTTTCCACCCAAAAACTAGACCGGAAATAAAATAAATATAAATAATAAAATAATAAAATAAAATTTATTTTTATTTTTTTTTATTTTTCGATGCCTACAGGCATCTCTATGCTGTATAGTTATTGTGCACCTTGTGTAGGTCTCCTATAAGAGAAAAAAAACAGGAACTATTGAAGGAATGAAAGAGAATTAAAGAGTAAATGGGAAATTACATAATGAGTAAGAAAAAGTCTGTATGTGTATATATGCATATATGTGGCAGTTGGCACGTGAACAGTAAGTAAAAATCAAAGTCCAAAATCTTTATATACA
>NW_012075520.1:0-579 GCF_000956235.1 Wasmannia auropunctata
TAATTTTTAAACTATTATAACAAATTCATCATGTATTTTAAACATTTTTGACTAATTAATTAAATTAAATGCAAAGCAGAGTAATAAAAAACACGGTTATGACACGAGCAAGTGTCTGAAGTATATCGCGCCAGTCTCGGTCGTGCCGATCCTGACCGCGCGAATTCCACGCGCGCCCATTTGTAAACTTCAATAGCTTACCGTTCAAATTCTATTCATCGGATCGCGTTTTGGTAAAGAACTTTCTGTCTTAGAATTTCATGAAGAATATGCTGGTTTCTGGCGGTACGCCAGTTTTGAGACACCCTGTATATTCAGGGTGGACCATTTTAATCCATCCAGTCGAATATCTCGAAAAATAAGCACATTAGGAAAAAATGTTTCAGACAAAAGTTGTCTGAAAAAAGGATTTCGAGGGGGACATAAGATGATAACATTGGTTTGACCCTGAGTAGCGTCGTCAAGGTCAGGACAAGGTCACTTTGAATTTTTTAAATGGAACCACCAATTTTTCATTACATGTTCTTATAGCACGCCTCGAGAACTTTCCAAAACACATAAATAAAATATTTTTTTATA
>NW_012075521.1:0-498 GCF_000956235.1 Wasmannia auropunctata
ATTATAATTATAAAGTACTCTTAAAGCTATTCAACTTTTATTCGGATCATTTTTTCCTATCTTCTAGTTTCAACGATATTCGCATTGAAATAAAAAAACCAATTTTTTTCTAAGGGGTATCTCAACCCTTAAAAGTGCGAATATGCGGTAGCTTAATTCTTGGTTTTGTTTGGAGAATAACATCAAAAGAGAATAATATCAAAAACTTATCGAAATCGGAGGGAGAGACACTTGGGTCCCTTTCCTTGTAAGAAACAATAGAGAAAATAAATTATAAAACCGTTAATGAATAGTTTTCAGTTTAGAGAAAGAAAAATGGCATGATCGTGTTTCACAGCTTTCTTCTCGACTTTGCTTTAGCAAACGACTGAATTATTTTGTCTGTATTAAGAATCTTCGCCCTGCGTTTTTCGATGGATATAATATTTAGATTTGATAAGCAATGCTGAGACATGGCGCTTCTTAGGTAATTTAAAAAAATTTTTAATTTGGAAAATG
>NW_012075522.1:0-1451 GCF_000956235.1 Wasmannia auropunctata
AGACGTGTGCTCTTCCGATCTCCATTTAGTCATTTTTTAGACGACTTTGTGCTCTCTGGGAAAGTTTTGCAGCTCGTATGTACAAAAAAATCTGTACCTGTAGCGTGCATCGGATTACTTGCACGAATAATACAAAACCTTTTGAGCTGTACGATTGGAAGCATAGAAAAAAAGTTGTTCATTTAGAATGCAATTTGTGGTAATTCGTACGCTCGGCTAAAGTAAAGACAGCAAAAATTGCATCTGGTAGTAAGTGCCGGATTTTCCAAGAGATGGCACTTTAATAAGTTAAATAAGGACATTTCACGTGTTTGAGTGAGACCAGAAGATATTGTAAGAAGTTCATTTAAAGATACCATTGACACTGAAAAGTCTGCTTTATTGACCTTGTACAAATTTGGCCGACCTTTCAGCATCCTCTTAAAAACGCAACTATTTTATCGTAGCTCAATGCCAAGATGTACACCGCCTTTCGGAGCGATACCGGGGGCTCTTGTATTAAAAACTGGGGGGATCTGAGTTTTGGAGTGAACTGTGAATTTGTATTTTGCCAGAAGACTCACGAGTCCAACTTTCATTAGCACGTAGCCAAATCGGGCACCTGAAAATTAATAATACTAATGCATGATACTTGCGAAACATTTGTATATATGTATAATTGCATACTTTAGAGAATTTTTTGCAGCTTTATTCAGATATAATTTAAAGTATATTAGATTGTTTTTGATATAAAAAGAAATTATTATAAGAATTACACAAAATAAAATTAATAATTATTTAATTAAATTTTTTTACGAGAAAGAAGACAAAAAGAAATGATGTTCTTCAAAATAACATTTTTAAATTAAGCATATATGTTGCCCAAATAAATAGATCTTATTAAAATTTTTTATTAAAAAATTTGAGTGATTTATTCAGCGATATCTATTAAAATATTATCGAATAAAACATTAAAAAACACTTTTAAATATTTATTGATATTAGTATTATGATTCGTCAATAAAAACGTATTTGCTATAAGTAAAACACGTTTTATACATATTCTTAAACGAGATTTTGAAATGCAATTGAAATTCCCGTTGTTATAAAGGATGATATTAATTAAGTTTCTGCTGTTTTTTTGGCTAACATGAAAAAGTTTTGATCTGTGCAAATTACATGTATATTATGTATTAAAAAAACGAAGTCAAATAGTGTATCAATTATCTTCGAGAAACACCAAGAGCATGAGGAAAATTGTGATCAAAGATAATAATGCTGTCATCTATTGATAAGAAATTGTTAAGTAAGACATCAAGACATGGGAATTAAGGAACAAGGATTTAAATATGTATAATTTGAAGCATGTTTGTTAATTCGAAACCAAACAATTATTTTTTATCTTGTACCTCTTTGTTACTTGTCAATTGCTTAAGAAGGTTCTGTATGTTATACATGATCGGAAGAGCACA
>NW_012075523.1:0-300 GCF_000956235.1 Wasmannia auropunctata
GTGCTCTTCCGATCTTATATCTCGAAAACTATTCAAAAAATGTTTTATATAAAAGTTTTACAGTAAAATTACCTCTATTCATTTACGTTAATAGAATTTTTCAAAAATAATTATTTTCAAAAATTTTCAAAACATTTTAAAAATATAATAAGATTATAACTAAAAAAATATTATTAACGTAAATGAATAGAGATAATTTTACTCTAAAACTTTTGTATAAAACATTTTTTGATATCTTGAATGGTTTCCGAGATATAACGAAAAAAATTAAAATTAAAAATTAATTAAGTTTAATTTTAA
>NW_012075524.1:0-406 GCF_000956235.1 Wasmannia auropunctata
ATTTATTAATATAATTATATAATATTTATTAATATAATAATATATGTAAATTATATACAATATAATTTTAAATAAAAAAAAACTAAATATTAAAGAGATATAATATTAATATACAAATTATTTCTTTTATATTTTTACTTCATAGTTTTAAAAGCGAATCTACAAACCGTTTATTAAACACTAAACACTTTTCTATTAACTGTCTTTGACACGTCTTATATTCAGTCACACAACAACAACACTGCTCTGACTTTTTGCTTTAAATCGCCTTGACTTCACTTCTGCTACGTTTACCGCCAATTTTGGTCGTTGAGGCATTTAAATGACAGAGAGCACTATAGAAAAGTAAAGAGAGCAAATCGCAGACGATAGAAAAAGAGATTCCGATGCTCTAGGAAACGCGTGA
>NW_012075525.1:0-471 GCF_000956235.1 Wasmannia auropunctata
ATTGTCATATGTAAAAAAGGAACAAAGTAATAATGTAGTAGTAAACATATTATATTAGAAAATAATTAATTTTTTATTTTAATATTATAATTATAATTATTATAATTTATTAATTATTATAAAAAAAGTACCATTTTGGTTTTAGTATTTATTACTTAAATTTATAATAAAAATATATTTATTATAATATAAAAAATTGTAGCATGAAAAATAACTATATGTGTAATTGAAATTATATTATTATTTATTAATAATAAAAATTCTAGCATCTCGTTCGCCACGGCCGCCTCGACGACTACCTCGACGACCACCTCGACTGCTGCCGCGCCCGCCGCCTCGACCACCTCTGTTCCAAACGCTATTATCGCTTCGATGCAAATTTTGGTACCATCGGGCGCGACTTCTCCCACGCCCTTGTCCACGCCCTTGTCCACGCCCTTGATGAAATTCTGCAGAAATAAGAATAATATA
>NW_012075526.1:0-475 GCF_000956235.1 Wasmannia auropunctata
TGCTCTTCCGATCTTATCATGCAGTTCCCTGTTTCAACTGCTTTTACCTCATGCCTTACTATTAATTTCTTATAACTACCTTCAAAATGTTTGGCCGATGGATTATTGTTGAATCCACCTCGACTTCTTATTGCACTAAAAAATGTTTCCAAGTGGTCCTGATTAAGTTTATAAGTCAGTACATATTCTAATCCCTTTTCTTTTAAAAGTAGAAATAAATCAAAAATATTGGATAAACATATTACAAAACCAACAAAACCAATTTTTCTCTTACAATCTAAAATAGATTGATGTTCGCAATCTTCAATACCTTTAATATACTTAATGATATTCTCGGCATTTTGTTTTAATGCATCGAAAGTGCTGTCAGTAAGAGGCATGTTACACTTTTTTGGCTTCGGAAATTTTGATCTGACATTGAGAATATCAAAAGCATCGTTAAAGATAGAGCAGAATTTAGCAGTTTCTTGTGCTG
>NW_012075527.1:0-899 GCF_000956235.1 Wasmannia auropunctata
TATATATATATATATATATCTCGGATTAATGTTTGCGAAAGATCTTTTATTCGAGAAAAATTACCCCGTTGCATATCCTATTCTTATGATTTTTTTACTTACTGCCATAACAGAAATGTAAACCATCTGTTAGACGAAGATTACAGATACAGATAAAGTATGTTAAAAGACATTTCTTATTGCATTATATTTATATTATATTATTGCTATAATTAACTATATATTTATTTATATTGTTGTAATTTATCATTTATTTTAGTGGACATTTATATATCACATAATAGTTATAACTGATTATTTATTTTAGTAGAAAGATAAAAAGCCAGATCCATCTACATTCTCTTTTATTTATATCTTTCTGTGTGATAGAGATTACATAATCTCTGTCATGAGTTTAGTAAAAAAATCACGAAAATAGGATAATATGCGGGGTAATTTTTCTCGAGTAAAAAATCCTGTGAACAGGTATTAATCCGAAGTATATCATTCATAATTCACTCAAGGAGAATTTCCATGTCGCATATCCTATTCTTATAATTTTTTTTTGGGCTCATAACAGTAGTTACAAACCATCTATATTAGACAAATCCATATTACAGATAAGGTATTATTATCCAAAAGAATTATTTTTTATATTAATTTTTATATATTATACTATAATTATAATTCTTTTAGTAGAAAGATGAAAGGCCAGACTGCATTGGAAAGGTCCATCTACATTGCCTCCTTTATCTTTCTGTTACACAATTTCTGTTATGAACTCAGCAAAAAAAGCACGAGAATGGAATAATATTCGACGGAGCAATTCTCATAGAGTAAAACACATCCTCCCCGAATAGGCATTAATCCGAGGTATGTTATAACACTACAAAATGCGTGATATCATTACAAAATTGACT
>NW_012075528.1:0-516 GCF_000956235.1 Wasmannia auropunctata
AATGGTAGTCGGGTTTTTCGGGGGAGGGGGAAAGAAGGTTGGAGAGAGGGAGTTGAGCAGAACCATATTGCATGACATAACAGCGTCAACGAGAGCATTGCCTACGGGGGAAGAGCGAGCAGAAAGGATGGTGAGCATTAAAGTCACCGATGACTAAAACAAGAAAATCAGGAGGGGCATAAGAAAAGATCTTTAGGAAAGTGTTAGGGGAAAGGGGGAGATTAGGATGCCGGTAAATACCAACAATGTAGGTATCTCTTCCAGAGGAAGTAACTCTGAGTATGACATGCTTAAATGAAAAGTCCAATTTTAATTCATCACTTAAACATAAGAACGCAAGAGGTTTTCTTACAAGGGCGGCAATACCCCTCTTACCTGCGGTATTACAGTCATGCCGGATCATCTCAAAGCCACGGATCACGTATTCATGAAGGCTGGAGAGACAGGTTTCCGGCCACTATTAGTACGTCAAGGCTCTCCAGCATTTTCTCAACTTCTCCTTTTTTATAAGTTATG
>NW_012075529.1:0-312 GCF_000956235.1 Wasmannia auropunctata
TCAGTACAGATCTTTCACTCAAATAACATATCCAATAACTTTTCTTCCATTAGCTTAATTTTATTTTTATTAAGATACAAGGATTATATTAATTTGTATATCAATAATATAATAATTGACGGGACTCTGGGTCATAAGTAACAAAAACAAAACTAAATGTAAAGATAACATGAAAGTGTACAAGTCATCATCAACTCACAATCAACTTATATGCTTGTGCACATAATACAATTGCTTCAGCAGCATTAGACTTCCCTATATTCAGAAGTTTGATTCAGGATTACATTCAAAATACATGGGTTCCTATTTGAA
>NW_012075530.1:0-478 GCF_000956235.1 Wasmannia auropunctata
GTGCTCTTCCGATCTGCATTCGCGGACCACTTAAGACATGTGTAGTGATCACTATGAAAGTGCTGAGCGTATGATAAGTAACAGCGTATATATTCCAGGTCACGTCTCCAAAGGTTCTTTTCGAAGTAATAATATCGTGAATGAATACTAAGCTTATAAGGCAGAAAACGCTGATAATGACGGACGATAGAATATAGCGCGGTTTGGAAGTCTCGAAGGTTGAAGTGTTGATCTTGTACGGGAATAGTCCTAGAATCCGGCAAACGATGAAACTGGGATACATTAAAGATTGAAAGTCCGTGGCATGGCACAACCACCATCTTTTTCGCATTTTGCTTTTTTTTTTAATTTTCAAGTTAAACACTATTAGCAGAAATTTGTACGAAAACAGTCTATATCATAATATACAATTTACATTATGATTTATATGCACTTTAGCATTAATATCGACGTGATTGCGAAAATTCTTTTCTAACAA
>NW_012075531.1:0-613 GCF_000956235.1 Wasmannia auropunctata
AGTTCTCTCAGTGTGACCCGTCTCAAACCACATGCGATCCCAAGTATTCGCGTAAAATGGTTGAAATGTGTGAGTTAATAGAATGAAATGTTGTGACTATCCTCGCGGTTCCAAAAGCTGAAAAACATGTAACTCAGCTCGCTTTAGACTAATTAAATTTTCATAGTAATAAATCCACTCGAATTTACCGCTCTACTTCAATATCCGGGTGCGGCCATATTGGTCAACCGTCTTAGATGAAACCCCCACCACCGATATGCTCTCTCCAGTCCTCCATGGTGGGAACGGTAGCCATATTAAGAAGAAGAAGAAGAAGAAGTCAGTTGAGAGCAGGTGCCACTACAAAAAGAAGAAGAAGAAGAGTTATGGCGAATTCGGTAGACTTGCACTGATTCTGTGCAAGTCTTTGACTATATAGATGCAAGTGCTATCCAGTGCTGCCCTGATATGGTGCTAGTGCAGCACGGTCTCCGGATAAATGCGATCGTCCATAGTGCAGCATTAACTCAGGGCAGCACTGAAATGAAACAGCACTGAAATGATGTGAAATTGTAAGAAATGCCCAGTTCGCCTAGTTATTTTCCCCCAACAGTAGTATTTCTTTTCTAAGTTG
>NW_012075532.1:0-378 GCF_000956235.1 Wasmannia auropunctata
CTTAAGATTGGGAGATGTATCACAGACAGGCATAAATGAAAAATGTATTTTTAATTGTTTAAAAAACTTTGATATATTTGAAAACCTTGCATTTGATATTATGCACGATATTTTTGAAGGTGTATGCCAATATGATTTATCTCAAATATTTTTGCATTATATATATGAAGTAAAATTTTTTACACTTGAAGATTTAAATAATCGATTGAGTAGGTTTGATTTTGGTTTAAAAAATGGAGTTAATCGTCCTCTTCTTTAAAGAAAGAAAAATTAAAGCGTTATCGTTTGGGTTTTTCTTCATCTGAAACAATTTATTTTGTGAAATATTTTGGATTACTGATTGGTGATTTGATACCAGAGAGTGATAAATATTGGGAC
>NW_012075533.1:0-331 GCF_000956235.1 Wasmannia auropunctata
TGTGCTCTTCCGATCTTTTTTTACCAAAAAAACTTTAATGTGCATAACTTTTCACTCATCTATTTTGATTTTAGTAGAAATCACATAACATAACTAAATAAAATAATAATTCACAAATGCTGAGAAGTACAGAGCTGTACGACATGAATATTAATTATGAAATTCTAACCTAAATATGTTTTAATTAATTGTTTTTGATAATATTGACTTGCTTTATTATTATCGATAAATGTGTTGACAAAAACGGGCAAGGCCGAATACACAAAATTTTCCTTTTTCTTTGTACAAAAACGTGCGACGTTCCTTTCGTTGCGGCCATCCACACAAGAGA
>NW_012075534.1:0-362 GCF_000956235.1 Wasmannia auropunctata
AGAGAATGAAATTTCGTTATATTTCATTACCTCTAGATCATCCGGATGACGGATGCATACACCAGAAAAAAAAATTAACCATACTTTAAAAATTGGATAGTACTGATTAGAAAGGTCATTCCCAAGCTTCCACAGTTCCTCTAAAGAATACACGTATATATAATATGTAAATGTAAAAACATACAAATATTATAATTATATATATCAATTTATATATATATCGATCGAAAGATTTATAATTGGGTTTCTCATCATTTTATACATATTTTTCAATACAATTCTATTGTTTTTCAAATATTTTTAATTAACTTTAGGAAATAAATTGTTATAGAAAAGAATTTATAGCTTAACTTAATTCTTAA
>NW_012075535.1:0-763 GCF_000956235.1 Wasmannia auropunctata
CGTGTGCTCTTCCGATAAAAAAAAAGAACGAAACGTCAAAAAATAAAAGAAAAGAAAGAGAGAAACGCCTGCGTTTGCGTTTGCGTTTTGCATTTGCGACTTATGTAGATGGGGCTTAAAAGTTGAATAAAAAATAAGTTTTATTAAATGTGATAAAACTTATTTTTTATTTAACTTTTATTCAACTATTATAGCTCTACAATAATGATAATCGACGAAGAAATATTTTAAACATAATGACTTCTTGCACCATAAATATCTTATTATAGAGCTATAATATAATTAAATAAAAGTTGAATAAAAAATAAGTTTTATTAAATTTAATAATAAAACTTATTTTTTATTCAACTTTTATTCAACTATTATAGCTGTATAATATAGATGTTCATATGGTGCAAGAAGTCATTATGTTTAAAATATTTCTTCGTCGATTATCATTATTGTAATGAATATAATAAGTAAATGATACAAAATATAAATATATTTATTATCTAAACATTAAAAAATTAATTTATTATTAAGTTCAGAAATTATTATGTAAACCACAAATAAATATAAGATGTAAAAACCTAGAATGGAAACAATTTTAAGAGAGTAATCTTCCCAGATAGCACAAAGAATTGGAAAAGAATTCTTTTTTGGTCCCCAATTTACAAAATGAGTTTTTTTACCGTCCCATTTCTGTTCTAAAAGTATTCTTTAGGCTCCCAAGAGACTTCACTTTTATGTCACCAAAAGTGAGTTCTTTTTCAAATTCAAAAAG
>NW_012075536.1:0-312 GCF_000956235.1 Wasmannia auropunctata
TGAATTTGTAATAAAAATGAAAAAATTGCTTTTTTTGGATTATATAATTGTCACTTGACATAAACATTTTATTAATATAAATATTCCATAACTCATATATATAAAATGAATAGTTCACGTGCATTGGATTACATGAACAAATAACAGCCTTTTCAGTTATGATTAAATGCGTAAAAAAAAGATATCGTTACGACTGCAATTTGTGATAATTTGTATGTTTGGACAATGTACGTGTTGAGTGAAACAGATTAATATTGTAAAAAATTTATTTAAAAGTATGACTAAAATTAAAAAGTCTGTTTTATTAATCTC
>NW_012075537.1:0-425 GCF_000956235.1 Wasmannia auropunctata
CATATTATAAAATATTACGCACTCAGTCAATAATTAAAAAATTAAAAAATAATAAATTAACGCTGTCGGTGAATCCTACATGATGGAGAAAAAATATACATACATAAGTCAAGCGCACGCAGTCATTAAGGTGTCAACGGAAATTCTTGTGTGACATTAAATCCATGTCGGGACTTAGGTGATTTTCATATACCGTCCAGGGAAGTATTTCTCTATTGTTACAATGTTGAGAGGTTCCTAGTCATGTCGAGCCAAAGTGACACACGGTCAGAGCGTTGGGAAGCCATTATAATTGATAAATAATTAATCCCGATGTTGAACTGTACTTTTTCCTATATAAAACCGTCAAGAGATGACTCGTTATAGCTATCAAGCTAAAACTATTTTTATATAAAAAATTAATTTTAGATATACTAAAATATCAA
>NW_012075537.1:2380-3564 GCF_000956235.1 Wasmannia auropunctata
CTATTGCAGCAATGCCGCGATATGTACATAGAAAAATGATTTTTTGATAATTTCTTTAAAAGAAAAAATTAGGACATATATACAAATACATGCGCAAGAGAAATATTTTTACAAACTAGCAAATTCCAATAAAGCGTCTATTGAAATTTGAACAATGGATATTTCGTTAAAATTGTTTGCTACTGTTGAGAGATATTCTACGTCCAGTTTAACATATTTACCGTGTCAAATTACTAAAGTACTAAAACGTACTTTACGCATGCTGCATTGTGCCGATTCAACGTGGCAACTTGACTTAGAGCTTCGGTCCCCGATCATTCAATGAACCTATTAACGCCGCATAATTGACGCAAAGGCTAAGGCCGCGAATCAGGGAGCCGCTTTCGTGGAAGTGGAGAAGCAAGGCGGGAGAATTACGCACGACCTGTCCGGACAAAGGTTAATTCATGCGAATACTCGGCGCATATACGCTTGTCGAAGCGAGAAGTAATGGACGGCCGGTAACTTGAGAAATATTCGATTCCGTTCGACGTTTCATTAAACCGCTCAACGCCGCGAGACTCCGCGACGCGGCAGGATCTCGCCGCTGGTCCGGGAGCTGGAGAAGGATAGCGGGACCGCGAGAGTCCCATCCCGAGAGATGAGCGGAGAGAAGTGAGAACGCGTGGCGAAGCTATGGTAGCGAGGGGAAAGAATGAGGGAACGAGGCGGCTCTCTCTTTCTCTCTCTCTCTCTCTCTATCTTTCTCTCGGCATGTGCAAAGTGCGCGAGAAACGCCCTCGCTAAAATCCTCGCGCGTACTAAGATCTTTCTCCGAAACCATCGTCTTCGTCCCATGAATACCGCGGGAGCAAAACATCGAGGTGTTTCGAGCTCGCGAAATACCTCGTACGAAACCTCGCCTATTTCACATAGAGCCGCCCCCCTTCCCTTCCGCGTCCTTTGCAGCGGTCTATCGTAGCATAAAGTGAAACCTACTTCGATCCAGAGATTTGTAAAGCCCACCTCGGCCATTTTTGACTTTGCATATTCGATTCGTATCGCTCCCCGGTCGGAGGAGAGGAGAAAGGATCCTTGGAGAGTGGCCATCGCCTGGGCCGCGTAGCGAACGTCTTGGTATTCGACAAAGGCCACTGGCGACCCTCCCTTCGTGTGCATACGAAGCCGGGAGAAACCAGGAAAAC
>NW_012075538.1:0-350 GCF_000956235.1 Wasmannia auropunctata
CCAAATGTGACGGGTCCTGCGAAGATATTTCCAGCGAGTCCTTTAGGAAGACCTTGGAAAGCGTGTGCAACAAACCGTTGCCCGATGATGGCCGGGCAGCGTGCGAGATCTTCGTCGGTAGACGCTGCCCGAGGTCCAAGTCACACGAAAAGAGTCGTTTATGTCCCGAAGAGAACTTCAACACCGACACCAGGAAAATTCCCTTGCTATTTCGCATTCATCATTCTCTAGGCGATGGGGAGGCCCTTCTGGGCCTATTGTTCAAAGCGATAATCGAGGAGAACGAGACGAAAGAGGAAAGTGTGAAAATCAAGAGTATGGACTCGTCAGGCGAGATTGAAAAACCTTTC
>NW_012075539.1:0-349 GCF_000956235.1 Wasmannia auropunctata
TTAATTGTCGAGAAAATGAAAGGTAGAGGATATCCGTTATTTAGTAAATGTATGTATTATGTCAATTAAGTTGTCACAATGGAATCGTAGGTGGGACAACAATAGAATTCTGTCAACCATGCCAGTTATCACTCTACTTTTATGACACTTGGGATATTGAGAGTGAAAATTCAAAAACCTGCCCGAACATGTCGGTTTTTCGTATCTATCAAATATTAATTTCTGATTGTCAATAATAATGTTTACATCTAAAAAATTAAGTCTGTCGTCATCTCCAATCTCAATCGTGAATTTTAAACGCTCATGCATAGAATTAAAAATATTCAAAATTGTATCAAGGAATTCATAA
>NW_012075540.1:0-430 GCF_000956235.1 Wasmannia auropunctata
CAGACGTGTGCTCTTCCGATCATGCACCCTCTGTATTTTCAGAACGATAGAAAAGAATACCTAAACATGTGTCCCTTTTAGTACAAAGTAAAAAGCATGTAATAAAAAGATTAACCTTTCAAAGAAAAGAACCTATATTTAGGTAATTTTTCTTTTTTGTCATTTTGAAAATACACAAAATACTTTAGAGATAGCCTATAATTATAATATGTACATGTTTTTTTTGTAATATGTAAAATAAATACGATAAATGTATGGTTCACTTTTGTCACGGATATCAAACTTAGTGAAATATATTTTATTGAAAATAAATTATTTATATATTTTAATTTTAAGAATGGACCAAAAAGTGCCAGCAACGAGACAATTTGGAAATATATAGAGTTTTAGAAGCAACTAAAGAACAAAGAAAATCAAGGTGTAAAAAAAT
>NW_012075541.1:0-585 GCF_000956235.1 Wasmannia auropunctata
TACTTAAAAATAATTTCCAATTAACGTTTTGAAAATCATTAAAAAGTTTGCTATAATAGCGAAACATTTGTTCTAATGTTATAAACATTTTAAATGTGTTGATATTAACAAATTAACATAAAGAATTTGTAGTGTAACATTTTAATTGTACATATTTTGTAAATGAAAAATGTAATGGAATTGGCGGTTTTATCGATTATATACATTTATTGCATGTAGTACATGTTTTAATAATAGATATTATAATGTTATATTTAGCTACGTTGTATGTATGTATGTACAAACAGTTTAATTGTAAATGCGACAAATATGGTATAACTGAATTTTTATTAAAGAGGAGAATCTTATCAATAAGTTCTTGACATATATTGATTACAGATTTTTTTTCTTTTTTTTCTTTTGATAAATGTTCCAAAAATCCTGATAAATATTATCTATCGTCTGTATCATAACTATATAGATGTAGAAATTTCTTTCATATACATTGCAGTGGCAAAAAATCACAATTAGCGACAAGCATATAGCGCATCAAGAAAGGTTAGATTAGAAAGAGAAAAGAAAAGAGACACTACCTTTCTCTCTCGT
>NW_012075542.1:0-696 GCF_000956235.1 Wasmannia auropunctata
CGCCTCTATGCGCACACCATCCGTACTCGGTTACGCTGCGCGCACCCAGCAATTCTTCACGTAGCACGTTCTGCTCGCATTTTTTGCATTTAACGAGGGATAACAATGAAAAGAAATCTATTTTCGCGATATTCTTTGACCACAAATATGATGATCATGAAAATAATGTTGTATGCAAAAGATTGCTTACACCATACACAAGTTATAATTTCAATATTGTCGCAAATATTGCATGTTGCTTTTGAATGTTTTTTAAAACAAAAATTGACTAGTGCATCAAATTCGTCTGGTTTAATATCTACATAATCACTTTTATGCCAAGCATATTGACAAAGAGATTTGCAAACCCAAAAATTCAGAAAAAACTGAAACTTTGTATAAAAATAAAGCAGTTCATCCATAGTATAAACTATTTTTTGTTAGTGCTGTTTAGTTTTGAAGGGATGAAATCATCCCTTGTTATATATTAATATACATTTCAGGCAACTTTCAATTATTTAAGCAAGATAGTATTTAATTACAGCTACATGATAGATAAAAACTAATTAAAACTAATCAGTGACATAAGCGAATCATAACGACAGCAACATCATTACTTGAGCTGTTATTTTATTATATTAGATTACTTTGCAAATCGCACGAAAAATTGATTACAAAAAATTATGATTTGTAATCGGTACAATAATAATATTCTTC
>NW_012075543.1:0-325 GCF_000956235.1 Wasmannia auropunctata
TGATGTTGATAATTTATTAACTGGAATTTTGGCATATCCGGAAATGCGCAAAGCCAGAATTCTAATATTTCTAAGCCGAATGAATAAAACAGGCCAAATGTCGCAAATACAATCGAACACTACGGAAAATGATACCATCCGGATTCGAAGAACGTCAACAAAATCAGTAAATAAATCAAATCAACCTGCGCTCGGAAATTCTCGTAATGTGAACAATACAACTAATAATAATGATAATAATGTTAAGATTATGTGTCATTGTCGGAAGTCTCGATCCAATTAATACTTAAGAAAGAGAGACAATACGAAGGTGAGTGGCAACTGC
>NW_012075544.1:0-363 GCF_000956235.1 Wasmannia auropunctata
TAAATATCAAACAAAAATAAAAAAATATTTATGTAATATTATTATTTTAATAACAATATTTTTTAAACTTTTGGAGGAGATTTAAAAAAAATTACATACAATAAAAAGTATGCGTTATTTCAAAGTTTTTTTTTTTTAATCAAATTTAAATTGTAATACGTATATTTTAATACAATATCGAATTTTTTATCTTATAATGTAAAAATTGAAATGCTTTAAAGACAATTATACATAATTAAAAGACAAAGAACAATCGATATTGATTGTATTCTTCTAATTGCAGTGCTTGAGGTAGTATCCGGGCAAAAGGGTGGAGATTTGGAAAATCTATATACGATCTGTCGTAATGAATACGAAAAATTC
>NW_012075545.1:0-626 GCF_000956235.1 Wasmannia auropunctata
TTGGAAAACAGAAAAATGATGTACAAATTTCAAATAAAATAAAACTTAATTAAAAAAATAATAAAATATGTTTGACTTATTTTATTTGGTACAAAGTTTCGATGAAACACTTAATATTCACTAAAAAATACAGTTTTTTGTTACATTATTATACTATACTCTTTCATCCAAATAAATAATACTATATAATATTAAATTATCAATATCTACGTAATAATTGATATGTTGCTATAAGGAATCCTGATGAACGTAAAAATTCAGAAAAGATAGTATTTACTTAATTTATGACTCAATTTATAAAGATTCGCAGATTTTTCGATTTTTATTAAAGAAATATGATCTACCATAATTTTGGTTGATATAGCAAATGATGCTTATAAGCGCTGTAAGCGCCAAAAGGAACGCAGCCAAAGACTTTCTGCGTAAAGGTTCTAAAATATAAGTACCGACAATATTTAAAATTTATGCTAATAGCAGTAAGACTAAGATCAATTTAATTTATGTAATTTACAATTTCAAAAACAGTAGGTGAGAAAACAAATTTTTCAATAAATTTTGCAGTTCTTGCTTTGTATCAAGATTACGTCATTTTATGACAATTTCTTTAAAATAATCTTTACAATAGC
>NW_012075546.1:0-377 GCF_000956235.1 Wasmannia auropunctata
TTAATAATTGATACTGTTGAGCATTTCCAACTATCTTTGGACCCTCTATTTCATCAATGAATCCAACGATCTCCCTAAAATTTTTTTTTTTTATTTAATATATTTAATATTATAAAATATTAAACGCCAAATACATGAAAGGGTGAAGAAGAAAGAGGTGGATAAGAAGGAGAAAGGGAGTGAGAGAGAGAGAGAGAGAGAGAGAGGAAAAAATTATGCGCAAATCAAAGGTAAAGATATACACTTTCAAATGCTGTAAACTGCATTGTGTGTGTTTTTAATTCATGTCGAGAATCCTTGCAAAATTCCTAATGAAATGTATTTTTATTTTCGTATAGTAGCTTCGTAAAAGAGTAAAACGTTCTTCAAAGTTAATA
>NW_012075547.1:0-396 GCF_000956235.1 Wasmannia auropunctata
GCTCTTCCGATTTTTCCTTTAACAATATCCAGTCAGTTTTATTAGCCCAATTTTGTTAAAACTATCACAATTATGTTTATCAACTTGTTATACTATAGTAATGCAGTATAACAAGTTAATAATTTTTCTATATAAAAAATAATAAACTTAATATACTATTCATTATTCACTATCATTGAATGTATTAGAATTTAATTTCATATTAATAATAGTTATAGCTTTGATAAAAAGATCTCACTCAAGAGGCAGTTCTTAGATTTTTGAACTGTTACATTGTTACGATACAAAAATAGGATAAGAAGATATATTCTTGGTATAACTGTACAAACTTGTAGCTTCAACTGCTATCGTCGTTGGCAAATATTTCTCTGTAGATCTATATAGTACATGAGAGAA
>NW_012075548.1:0-555 GCF_000956235.1 Wasmannia auropunctata
GCGCGCGTTAGAAAAACGTATAGATAAAATAAAGCAGAAACGTCTGCGATATTTGTCTCGGTGGTTAAATCCTGACAAATTAAATCCTGGGCTCGACGCAAAGAAGGATTTGTTATGTAAATATTTTTATTTCTTTGACTTCTTTACAATGATTGAACTCTTTCCAATAATTTCTTTCTTTGATATTTTTGTGAAAAATGTAATTTTTTTTACGTAGGCAGTGGCTGCAGTGACGAGAATAGTAAAAAAAGCTACTTTGCGCAATCAAAACATCGAAAGTCAAGTTGATCTTGATAAAGTTAAAGAGAAGATAATTGATAACAAAAACGCTGATAACGTCGATTGCAATGTTCAAAAGATATAGTATAAACTTATCTTAGCAGTGGTGTACTGAGGGAGCAGAGGGGGCTGTGGCCCCGAGTCCAAAGGTTGTTGGAGTCTTTGAAACTTAATTTTATTTTTAATTACATTGTCCAATACCATTTGCCTTGATATTCTATAAGTTTCATTTTCAATAGATCTCTTTAAGAAAAGAAAAATATAACTAACGCAAAA
>NW_012075549.1:0-1051 GCF_000956235.1 Wasmannia auropunctata
CTCTTCCGATCTTACATCAGGTAAATGTTTAAGTTAACTGAGGATAATGAAAACAAAATGATTTTTTTATATTTTTAAGTGGAGAAGTTATTAAATATAATAAATTTGCAAAAAATAATCCTTTAATATTACAACTATTAAGTTATTTTTATTCTATGGCTGTGTTCCGATGTATGTACACTGCCAATACTGAAAATATATAGTATACGTAACATGAACTACATATAGATTTTCAGTACTGGTAGTGTATTTTGAAACACGACTTATAATTTATTTGTTTGGATGCTGAAACAAAGGCTAGATTTCTATAATTTGTGTTTTTATCTGTATGTATTTGTGAATTTTAGTATTTTTTTTAAGGTAGTATACTCGCGAATTCAAAATATTCAGAATTTCTTAAAATTGAAACTATATATTGTACTAGATGTCGTTGACACGCTTGTGCAATTAGAATGAGATTGACCATTTAAATACTGAGATATAAGCAATTAAAAATTGCATTTTTTATACGTGTTGCCTATATAAAGTTGATAAAAATGTCGCGTTTATTTTTGTAAGGCCTAAACTAGCACTGAGAAGTTAATAAAAAAACGAGCATGCGATGAAGAGATATAAAACGGATATTGTAAAAAAAATTCATAATTTTTAACCATTTAGTTTGAAAAATAGAGCCTTGAAAAAAATATAATTTTCGATTTTTATTGACATATGGAGACGAGTGAAGGAGGCGGCCAGTCGAGCTGTGTTAGTCTGCGTCTGAATTAATTTTTTTTTGCGTGCGTGCGGTCTGTGGATAGGCACAATCAAATGTTTTTTCTCACTGGCGGCAATGGGAATATCGCCACCGAGCGCGCGATGAGACCTAACTTTTGGACTATTGTCGCGAGTGTAATACCTTAAGACAAATATCCCTTTTCAAGAAATTACTAATATTATGTGAAATATGTATAAGAATGTTTAAAACCGATCGTCGCTTTAATACGAAATCATTGTTATGCTGATTAGCCTATTTACTTTTGTATGTGTTTGCATTTAAAGAATTTAAAATTTA
>NW_012075550.1:0-883 GCF_000956235.1 Wasmannia auropunctata
TTTTTTAGCGGTAGTTGTTGACTTAGAAAGGTGTCCGTAACAGCTGATGCGAACCGGCGATGACTCACCGTCCAACGATACTTGTTTTTCGCAATTTTGGTTTTCGGTCAACATGCTCCGCGGCGGCGTTGCGAGAGCGAGTTTCGATGCGCGTTAAGCGACACATTGTAATTTAAATAAATAAAATCCGAAAGTCAATAAGTATAACTTTAAAAAATGTAAGAAATAACAAATAAAAAAATGTTAATAAAGATATATACAGCACCATACGACCGAATATTGTGTAATTTCAACCTACAATATTGTTTTAATTAATATTATGTTGCATATCGTGCTGTATTCTCAGTATACTTTCAAGATACATTATTATAATTTCCAAAGTTCTACTTATTTATAATTGGATCTTTTTTACATTGCAATTGAATAAAAAACCAGGTATATTAAAGTTTCTGTTGAAAAGGTAGCTTTCAGGTCCATATATAACAGCGAAATGGCAGATTTCAGATCATTAATTTCTGTATTGCATAATTTGAACATTTAAATAAACATAGTATTACATAAACTCAACATTGATTCGAACATTCGCGTAATACGTTGTGCGCAACATAATATTAATTAAAATTTGATTCCATACAAAAGAAAAGTAAGTGATCTGAAATCTGCCGTTTTGTTGCTTATATATACGAAAATGACAGTTTGTACTTTTTTATCAAAAAAACTTTAATGTGTATAACTTTTCACTCATCTATTTTGATTTTAGTAGAAATCACATAACATAACTGAATAAAATAATAATTCACAAAGGCTGAGAAGTACAGAGCTGTACGAAATGAATATTAATTACGAAAACCTAACCTAAATGCTGTCTCTTATACACATCTCT
>NW_012075551.1:0-412 GCF_000956235.1 Wasmannia auropunctata
AGAATGAACTTACCAAATTGTTCTTTGTGATCAAGTCGGTTTGCTCTGATTTGTCGTAGCCAAACTTCGCGTAATATTTCATTTTTCGGAAATCAAAAGAAACTTATACGCTCCGCACTGTATTTATCTGATTTGCTATTGCAACCCCTCACAACACAATACTGCACCATTTTCATTTCTTTTCTTGTATAATCACGTGCAAAACGGAATAAGCCGGCCGGAGTAGTCCGTAGCTACAGTATCTTTTGAAAAGCAACGCCTGCAACAAAGCTAAGATCAAATGTGCAGTTTTCTGCAAGAGAATTGAAAATCTGTACAAACTGTATTATACAGATTAACTATTCTCTACAGAAAAAATAACTGTTCTTGGTTAACTTCACTTTTCACTTATTTTCACTTAGCATCTATTTAC
>NW_012075552.1:0-413 GCF_000956235.1 Wasmannia auropunctata
CGAAAAGATTAGACGGACCCCTACGCAAGATAGAAAGTATATTAAATTGAATATTTATTAAATCTTCGCCTTACTAAACAAGTAGGAGCATTAAAGCACATATTTTCTATTTCTACAATAGATATTAGCTAAATAATAGGCTGGGGGAGGGGCTCCCCCTCTGTGTATCTTTTTTATATGTATGCTCTGAATTATTGATACGTCGCATGACGAATAAAAAAACGTATCGTATGCTGCATTTTTGCGATTATTTTTTCGCATTCTTTCCACTAACAAGGGAACATATAGAAGTGTCCCCCTCCGATTTTAATAAGCTTTGGATATGTTAAATTACAGACAAAAATAAGATACTACAATTTCTGCATTCGTGCTGAGTCGCACGTTAAGGGGGTGAAACATCCCTTAGAAAAAAA
>NW_012075553.1:0-370 GCF_000956235.1 Wasmannia auropunctata
CATATGGATCGAAACGACAACCATCCAGTCGCAGAGTGTAATGTATCTGATGGTTGCGAAATTGCAAGTCGGCACTGCCGTGTCGTTTCGGCTTGTCTCAGCTTACGTACTTCTCGCGAGACCGCGTAAAAGCGCGGGGTGCGGTAGCGAGCACAAGTTCGACACACCCTCTTCGCAGCTGATCGATCGCAAAATGTCTCAGAATTTCATCGGGCTTCGGAATCCTGGTGACTTGTAATCATTCTTCAGCTAATCGGAATCTTGTCTAGAAAACACGATTTCTAAACTTATTTTCGCAGATATCAAGAGGGAAGAAGCGAAATCTCGAGTTATTTAATGTTATAATTATGCAAGATCGGAAGAGCACACG
>NW_012075554.1:0-684 GCF_000956235.1 Wasmannia auropunctata
CATATTCAGGATGATCCTGAGGACGTACTATGCTGTTTGGGATATATAATAAAGTATCGTGTTTATATATAAATTACCTAAGTAACGAACTTACTAAGTTTAAACTACAAACATCTCGAACATTTAATAAAAATTATCATAAAAAGATGTAATGTAATATAATTAATAATGGCTTTAAATGTCTCACAGTCGCCACATATTTAAAAAAGAACTGAGTATTAAAACTCGACTGTGCCAAGAGTCACAATTTTAAATGAATGATTTATTTAAAATCGTGACTCTTGGAAGTACAGTCGACTTTTAATACTCAGTTCTTTTTTAAATATGTGACGATTATGAGACATTTAAAAATTTTATTTGTGCGCCTAAATGGTTATTTATTTTTTTAATTAAAATACGATGGAAATATGGTCTACGTATACCGATCCTTTAACTGATATATATATATACTACTGAGGATAGCCAGAATGATGGTCGAAACGTATGGAAATAAAGGACCACACACTAATCATATGGAAAAGTGGCCCCGGTCAAAATAGAAATAACCTACGTGAAAATATTCTTTATGAGATACTGATCAAAAGTCTCAATGGCGTCAACCTTCAACCACCGCTAGTTTTTACATTGTCAGCTCATAAAGATTGCTTGAAACCCTGTCTCTTATACACATCTCTGAGCGGGCTG
>NW_012075555.1:0-1484 GCF_000956235.1 Wasmannia auropunctata
TTTACGTTATATATGCATCTTAAAATACTTTAAAAATTTATTGTGAAAAATATCAGCTGAAATTGCATTTTACAAAGATCGAAAAATTTAATTGACGCGTAGTTTGAAAAATTGGATATGTAGGGGGAGATGGGGATCCTTCGTACGCTTTTGGAAGTTTTGTTTCCTAAACTGTATTAAATGCTTTTACACTACTTAAGTTTGTATCAATAAATAGTATAGATATCCAGCTACAATAAAAACATGCAATTAAAATAATAAATTAATATATAACTGAATGCAGATAATTTTTACAAAATTTGAAAATCGAAGCTAACCTCAAGCGGGGTAGCTTCGTACTGTAATAGAGCGCCTATGTACGTATGAGATAGCTTCCGTTATAAAACATTAAAATTATTATTCTAAATATTTATTGACATTTAAATGATAACAATCTTGTCAGTAGTCAGTAGATAATTAAATATTTTTTATAAACTTCTGCATAAAATAAACTTAATAAAATAAACTTCTTTAAATCAATGTTGAGATCAAAATTCAAACGTTTCACTAAAATAGGTTTTTTTATTACAAATTTTTATAGAATTCACTAACAATACGATAACATTAATGATTAAAGTATAATTTTAAGACATTACTTACTAGAAAAATATTTTTCTTGTTTATAATCTTAATCAAAGATATCTTAAATTATTTGTCAAATATTTTGGAAAATTTACTAATTGTAAGACAGCGCTAAAACACGTAATATCCTGCTTTGCTAGTTTAAATAATCCGACTAATATGAAATTTTGCTGGCATGTGGCCGCATAATAAGACTAACTAAATATGTATAGACGTATTCCGAATCTGCGCGATTCTTCCCGAATCACTGAATGTATGTATGTGCCCCGTGTACGAAGGGTCCCCATCTCCCCCTATATATAAATTTATTTTGAAATATTAACCACGAAGCTGGAAGCTCTAGCTCATATCGAAAAAGCCTTCATTTTCCTAGTTGTATTTTTATATATCAGTTTAATGTCATTGTTGTATTGCTTTTATTAAAACAAAAAATTGCATCTTAAATTATTTAGATTGATCTTGTTTCAGCATTAAAATAGTAACGGAAAAGTGACGAACTTTTCGTTGCTTTTTAAGTAATGGTAACGATAACGAGTTATTTTTAAAAGTCAGTAACTGTAAGTAGCGGTAACTTATAGTTATTTTTTTAATTCGATAACGAGCAGGCCCGGCGTTTATGTGTGGATTGTGTAAAGCAATCCACACACCAAAATCAGGTGGGTGTGGATTTTCACATCCGAAAAAATCCACACCCAGAAAATCTACACCCGACCATAGAGATTTAGCGGAGGCTGTAATGGATGACATTGATAAATTATTAAATAAATTTATAAGTAAAAATAATTATAGAGCATCCACGTTTTTGATTGTAAAAAATAAATAATTAAATGTTAAAAAAAATTTTATCAACTACTGGTGGAGTG
>NW_012075556.1:0-412 GCF_000956235.1 Wasmannia auropunctata
TTGTCGGAAGATGAAATGCAATCTCAATATAAGTGAATTTTAAAATTATATGTTTTCTATTAAATTAAGCAACGAACAAATTTTTACTGTGTTTTTTTATTGAGTTTAAGTCAAGGCATACAAGGGATTCTCTTAATTGCAATTCTTATAATATATTGTATTGTTATAGAAAACATTTGTCTTAAAAATCGGAGGACAAGGCGCCCGAGATAATATGAAATGAATATTAAAAAGAATATTTACAAATGAGATAGCAACAAAATGTTCATGGAAAGAAAAGAAGAATAATTTTCGTGTTGATAATTTAAAATTGATAACAATAATAAAAGGTACAACCCTTTCACAAAAAATTGAATTGAAGAAAAACTAAAAATATTATTCAATGCACACATACACACACGCACGCACGCAC
>NW_012075557.1:0-337 GCF_000956235.1 Wasmannia auropunctata
AAAAACTCGAAAATTGTGTAGTGCCAATCATTGAAAATAAGACACATTGTAGAATGTACTTACATATTAAAAATTGAAAAGGAAGTGCTATGACATTGTGAAAATTGATCCGCGGAAATGGGTACTCCAATCTTAGATATTTATACTTGTTGGTGTACGAGTTTAAACTTCATAAATTGCGTCTTCTCTAAAAGCTTGGCTGCCTTTTGAGCCTTTGGATTTTCTAAATTTTTGTTCCAAATTTAAACTCATACAACATACATAAACTTATACAAGCACGAATACTTTTGGACCATTCATTTCCGGGTTAATTTTCATAATGTTATGGCATCTTCCT
>NW_012075558.1:0-1368 GCF_000956235.1 Wasmannia auropunctata
GTGGCGACCGTAAGATATCCCGGGCGAATGCTGTGGCGCTTCGCAATCGAGGTTTGAGCCGGCAGATGTCTGGAACAAAGGTAAAGTGAAAGTATTAAAGTTAAATAATCGGTGTTGCTGAAAATAAAGTTGTCGTTAACGAGAGTGAGAGCAGCAGTCAAGAACCTGTGGACGCGAGTATTCGTGTATTCGTGTCTAGGCTGAGGCGCTTCGGTGACGGAGTTCAAGCCAGCTTAACTAGTCCGATAATAATAATTACGGTCATTCATAGAATTTTTTATACTCTTGACGTAAAGTCCGGTCACAGAGATATTACTCTGTGTGTTAAATAAAAAGGTGTTCGCAGTATCAAAGCAAGCTGTTGCGTGAGCATAGACCGCCGGTATTGCATAATTTGAACTGACGAAGAATCGCCCAAAGTCTCAGCTCATGGTGACCGTGACAGGACCGGTAGGGCTTGTCGTAACCACGGTGCAGATTGGCGGGATAACGAGATAAGCATAGCGCGTCTCGAAAACAATTATCCCGAGATCGACAGTAACCGGGTCTGCTGTTCTTGAGACCTCTTGAGTAGCCTAAACGGATTTCTGTATGTTCTCGAAACGATAAAAAAGTAAAGTAAAGTCGATCCGGTAAATTAAAGTAACAATAGCACACCGAAGTAGATGCATGAAATTTGCATGAAGCACGTTATTTCATAAGAAGTGTTTGAAATACGTAAATATTCCAAGATCCCTGAGGGGAAACATAGAGTCGTGTTCGACAAATTGATATTGATATCCGAAACAAGGATTATTTGCCAGCGAGCAAAAGTGGTGTGTAAATTCACGCGAGTGTTAATAAAGTAATTACGCGGTAGAATAGATTTCCGACTTACGCATTGCGTTTGCGAGTTGTCATTCACCGTGTCGCGAGATTAAATTCACGCGAGTGACTAAATAAAGTCAGTGTTAGTGAAAAGCGCAAGTGAAAAATTCACGGGGCTTCGGCCTAAACGAACCCCTGCGCAAATTTTTTGAAAATAATAAAAACTTGGAATATTTTCGCATCTGAAAAAATTTATATGTCTGAAAAGTAACAAGCAAAAACAAAAAACGGCTTAAGCCTAAACGAATCCCTGCGCAAATTTTTTTTAACGTTAAGATACTTAGAAATTTTGATACATGTACAGTTCTCAACAGAGACTAAGTCCTAAGGACAAAATTCAGAAAAAGCGCAGATCGACTGGATTCGTATATAAACGAAAGCACAAAGTAATTACAAGTAAAATAAAGCGTCATTTTGATTAAAATAATCAATAATTTCAAAGTTTACAAAAGCTTCAAAGCACATTGACAGATGGTCAAATAAGATCGGAAGAGCACACGT
>NW_012075559.1:0-534 GCF_000956235.1 Wasmannia auropunctata
CACGACAAAGTCTCTTTGAAATAATCTATAAGAAACTATACATATCCGATATATTAATTTCGAATTAAACACCGTACAACAGATAGCATAGGTTTGAAATCGATAAAATATCTACCGTGTTATCCGTATAGAAAACAGATTTGATTAAAACCGATTAAATACGGTACGATTTGTATTATTACACTTTCGTGATGACCGATAGACCTGTTAGAGAACGATACATTCACATAGAAATCCTAATCTTCAATCTTAATCGTTTTCTATTGTATTTTTTTTATCAGGGTTACCATTTTCATTACTTTTTTTCAGTAATAATTGTTACTTTTTTTTATATGTAACGGTAACGGTAACGGTAACGTCGTTTTTGCAGTAACGGTAACGAATTTGCCGTTACTTTTATCGTTATTTTTTTATATTTTCAAATACATCCTAGGGTTTGTCAAGAATAAATAAATCAACAATAGAGAAGTAACGCCAATGCAAACTGACACGGATGTTGGTGTAATAATTTTTACAAAGATCGGAAGAGCACAC
>NW_012075560.1:0-1233 GCF_000956235.1 Wasmannia auropunctata
TCAGAGATGTGTATAAGATATAGGATTTGATTCAAATTTTATAATTTACAGTCTGCTAACAATGTACGATAATTCTACACAATTAAAGTTAAAATTTATGTGTGTGTATGCTATACTTTTTTTTAAATTACATTATAATCCACATATATTGCATGCGTTTTTTAGCTTCTGTTTTCTGCTGATTGACTAAGATCAATTGATTTTGTCTGCTGGTACAATCTGCGTTGTCTTCTAAGTCTTCTAACAGATCAGAATATAGTATAGCAAGACGCTCATTGACTCGTTGGAACCTCGAGCATATGCATCTGAATTTAATGGACAAATTTAATTATATCTTTATTTAAAATTAAAACGTATATATAAATTATATAAATATAGTTTATTTATGTTAATTATTATATAGCAATTAAAGTCACATACTAATTGAGAATTTGTTTTTTATTTATTATGTTTTAATATATTTCATATATTTTTATACATATAATAACAAATATAATTTTATTGTTTTTCTATTTAAACTGATTTATAGTGCATGCTTTACAATAATAATGCTTTAAAATTAACTAACAAACTTTTTATATGTAACAATAAAAAAGGCATGTTAGACCGATCTATCAAACTTGAATCTATTGAAGCATCCCGAAAGTCTCGAAGTTTTTTATTGACTTTTTTACGCAATGATTATTAATTATCTCGCTGCACTACTTAACTCGTTGTTGTTGCATATTTTGACAGTTATGTATATTGAGATTAATGTGATATATTGTATAATAATAGCAAGTTATAGTAAAAAGTAAAAAATGTTAAATATAGCACGCGCAAAACGTCTGTAGTGCGAGTATTTAAAATTTTATAAAAAATCTCAAAATAATTAAAAGAGCATATTTTCATTGATTTTTAATCCTTTCATATTACAGTAAACAATTTGGCTGAGAGAAGTAGCTTACAAAATAAATATATATACCGACCGTAACATAACTGCCCAAATCAAAGAACTTAAATTATTGACATGGTAGAAATGACATCCCAGAAATGGAGCACACATTCTAGCAATATTGAAATTGTTGTAATAAATCAAGAGAAAACTCTCAAACGCATCTTTTAACAAAGACAACACAATCCATCCGATTATTAATCGAATTATACAATTACGCAACCGTTGGTATTCTTTTGGTGTTCCGAGTGCTTCCAATGTATCGTCCACTATCGAAAGTTTATGCATACACATTTTTA
>NW_012075561.1:0-336 GCF_000956235.1 Wasmannia auropunctata
CTTCTAAGTCAGAGATTTCTTTTTTAGGAAAAAAAAGAGGAACATAACCTACAAGAATAAAAAGAAAAAGGAAGAGAAACGTATCAACGAAACGAGAGATAATAAACAAAAAAGGAAAGAAAAAAAGAAATGAGAACATACGCATATGTGTCGGACGCAACATATACGACAAACAAATTTCTCAATAAATTTTAAATATGAAAATTCAAATATGTAAGTTATATTAGAAAATAATCAAATGTAGCACGATTCTTATACATGTATATAAGAGTCTTCGAATTGAGAGATTGCATTTTTAGAAATATTTATTTGCTCTAAAGATCGGAAGAGCACACG
>NW_012075562.1:0-681 GCF_000956235.1 Wasmannia auropunctata
GCACGCTTTCCGTCCAACGCGTGGTTCTCAATTGGTCTCTCTAGTTGGTAGTTCAATGTCCACTCTCCAGAGGCGCTGAAACTAGCACATCGCCGGTCCCAGCTAAATCGCAGGCATGACCGCTCTCAGGATCCTTTCTGCTCCAATCCTTCATGGATGTAGCGGTCATGGACATAGGAATATAATGGGATGAAGCATAGAGTCGTAACTTAGGCGAGGGGATTCAAGCCGAAATGCGAGGGGTGATTGGGGGAGATTGGTACCCAGTTCACTCTTATTGGGTCCCAGTTCTAGGGATACTCGGTTTTTTATATATGTGTATCACACGGACACGAGAACTTATATCATTGCGCTTGCGCAGATTAACAGCCAATCAAATGTGGGCACCAGTTTACCTCGTCGCACCGTCCCGCTCTGGCTTTCCCTAGAGTCCTAGGGTGCGTTCCGATATTCACTTGCAGTACTGGCAGCACTGCAAATGCTGTTCCGATATACGTCGCAGTAAACTTTCAGAGTGCTTTCGCATGCATATGACGTCATAGATTTTGTCGTCACGTCCTGCTTCGATTACTGCGGCTGGCGAGGTGAGGCAGTTGCAATAAAAACATGGCGACGTCCATAGGAAAACTCATGCTTATAGACGCAGAAATAAATAACGATTACAAAATTTTCATTTAAGTA
>NW_012075563.1:0-1025 GCF_000956235.1 Wasmannia auropunctata
GCCGCTAATATTGGTTAACTTAAATCGTTTATAATTTGAAAAGTATTATAGCCTCGACATTTTTATATTAGGATTTTCGTCTCAAAATTATCTCAGGAACACATTCTTAAAAGGAAATCCGGTAGAGGTGGGACACCCGTATATTATAAGATAAATATTATTTGTTTATATATTGACGAAATAACACTATTGAATCCTTTTGTTTATTTATTCAGTAAACATTTAGTTTTTATTGATATTTTATACGTAAAAATATAAACATTATGAAAAAAAAAGATATTTCTAATTTCCTTCTACCGAATTAAAAATTTGCATATCACAGGGATCGTGGTAAGTTCGAAAAATCGTTAGTATACCTCTGGAAACTAGTCGTGCTGTCGACATTGTTGCCACGTTTCGAGTTGTCGAGGTGTAATTATAACCTATTCGAAATTTTGCGTTGCTCTATCAATTAATGTCTTTATAACGGATTAGTGAATCGATATGAACTTTTTTTAGAAACATTGCTCAGTATTTTATTTACTTACAAACAAAGTTTTAGAATATTGGCAATGCTGCTTCTTGATTATTTTGTTGATATAAGTAGGAATATGCTACTCATGCAAAATTAAAAGAAATTAAAAGTTGAATAACTCGTAAACTAGTTAAAGAATCGACTTCAGGTTTTGCACATGTGTTAAGCTAATAATAAATAGGAACAATTTATTAAATTTTCAAGCTATTGTCAAGTGCTAGAACGTTAGCGCCAGTACATCCTTAAAGCGATCCCACTTTTTTATTTCATCCAAATCCTCTTTATTTAAAAATGGCACGCAAGAAACTTTTATGTGTTATTTCTCGCTTATGACGTCACGATTTTAACATGGCCGCGGTGATTAGACAGAAGCATTAAGAGGATCCTAAACCCGAGATCAAACTCCAAAAATTCGCTGTTTTATCGACGATTTGTGAGTATGTATGCGTGCGATATTGATGTAGTAATGTGTAGTGATGTATTTATATTTACTACCTATCGATATCTCACG
>NW_012075564.1:0-344 GCF_000956235.1 Wasmannia auropunctata
AGCATAATATAACTCTTCAAAGTCGGAAATCCGTAGGACAAAAAAAGGGGAAAAAAGAAAAAATTACAATTTCTAAGTACGATCGATATATGAATCCATCAAATAAGTACGAAGAAGCGTTCGTGATGTTTGTAGCATTATTATTAAATTGACGATCAATTTAACTTGTAATATTATTTCTCAGTTTATAACTGCGTTTAAGTCCGACAGTGATTGGCACGCAGTTTTATTGTACCTTGAAAAGGGTATTTAAAATTAAAAATATTATTGGGTAAACTAGCCTTGAGCGTTAGTGGCACTTCTTCGTATTTATTTAGAAGAAAGAAATTTAGAGTTGGATTTAA
>NW_012075565.1:0-342 GCF_000956235.1 Wasmannia auropunctata
AGATAATTGTTTCTTTAAGACAAGAACTTAACAATATGTAATAAATTTTATTACTAGTATCAATGGTTTAATTGATCGCTGGGTCATATAGATTGGTAACTCTACCGACGTGTCTGACTTGTTAGACATGTATCTGACCAGTCAGACACGTCGGTAAGTTCACCGGTCTACGTGATCCAGCGATTCATTGATCCTTACTGTACATCTAATTTTTATTAAATAAAAAATAAATTTTTAACTAAATAATATTTTAATTAATCATATTGTATTTTTTTAATTTTATTCTAAAATTTCAATCTGTGTTTGAAATATAAACAAGTAATTTGGTTAAGATCGGAAGAG
>NW_012075566.1:0-679 GCF_000956235.1 Wasmannia auropunctata
ATAATTAATCAAATAATGTAATAATGAGTAATTAAAAAGTATTTTTTCTTAAATATATTAAATCAATACAAATATCCTTTACATCAAATTTCCAAGAGTGCATTAATTTGGACCCACAAAACAATAACCACCAATATATGAAAGATATATAAATAAATAAATAATATAATATTGAAATAATAACTTACTTGTCCTATATAATTAATCAAATAATGTAATAATAAGTATAAGGATATATATATATGTATATATATATATATATATATACATATATATACACTTCTCAACAAAATTAAAGCATCGCTTAGTCTACCCTCCAAAAATAGGCAAAAATTCAAGAGAATGTAACTTCGTCAAAAAATGATCGTATCGAGATGTTCAAAAAAAGCATTTTACAGCTTGAAATCTCTACTTTCCAAGTCGGTACTTGAGAAAACGATCCTACTGATTTTTCATGGAATTACACGGATAGAAAGGGAGACCCGACGAATCTCAAAATTTTTTATGTAATTTGACAAGTTCCATGGCGCGAATTAAAAATCGCATGCAAATGCAGTTTACTGCTTTCGAAAGAGTGAATCTTTATCTTCAATTTGCTTTTTTGTTGAGCGTTGTACGATTTTTTTCACCGAGTATTCAACATTGAAGCAGAAAGGACCCTGTCTCTTATACACATCTC
>NW_012075567.1:0-461 GCF_000956235.1 Wasmannia auropunctata
ACTCTAAAAATAATAATATGTTAAAAATAATAATAAAATAAATTTTTTTAAAATTTGTTATGGTATGATAAATATATGACGTAAATATAAAAAACAAAAATTTGTCATGGTATGATAAATATATGACGTAAATGTGAGAGACAAAAATTTGTAATGGCATAATAAACATATGATGTAAAGATGAGAGACAAAAATTTGTCATTGTATGATGCAAACTTGATATAAATTTATTCTAAACTTATTAAAAAATAAATGTTTTAAATTTATTCTAATTTTTCAATAAATAAATTTATACATCTTTCTGAATAAATATTGTTAATACACTGGTCCAAAAAATTAAAGGATCACCTGTTCTAGCCTCTAAAAATAGGCAAACTTCAAGATAGAGCAACTTCGTCAAAAATAATCATATCGAGATGTTCAAAAAAGCATTTTACAGCTTGAAATCTCTACTTTCCAAA
>NW_012075568.1:0-405 GCF_000956235.1 Wasmannia auropunctata
CTAGCAATATTTAAGGCATGACGAGACTGGCGCGTCTCTTATAGAATCTCTACTAGATCCAAGTAGAAACCAATCACTCAGTAAACAGAGTGTTTTCCAAAATCCATCAGAATAAAAAGTGTTGTAACCTTTTAGTAACCGACTATATACAACTCACGTGCATACGGGGAATTTTAGGGAATATTGAAGAACACTAGTATACATGTATTATATAGGTTACTGGCACACATCATCTATTTATGTATATATATATATATATATATTTATATATATATATATATACCTATATATATACAAATCGCATTCTTTGAGGACGAATTTAGATATAGATTGATTAATTTGGGGACACATGATTACATTCAGGACGGGTCTCAATATTTTATATACAGGGGGATTACTTTGAGG
>NW_012075569.1:0-448 GCF_000956235.1 Wasmannia auropunctata
TAGAAATGGGACAAATCATTTTTAAAAATTTGCTCCAGGAACGTTCCAAACTTCAAACCATTTCAAACGTTCTAAATCAGCTACATACAAAATGAACACAAGTTTTTGTATTGTTTAATCTAAACCCTATAATAGCTATATAGCTTATATCAAAATTATGTTTTCTAGGCAAAATATTCATTTTCATTGTATCTTAAACCATAAAGATAAAATCATTTTAAAGACAAAGTTTATAATTTAACAAAACGCAGATTTATCCCTATAATAAAAATATAAAGAATATAAGTTAAATGGAAAGATAGAAGTAAATGAAAAAAAATTACAAATTGTAATAGCAAAAGAGATCTTGAATTCTTAAAACGCTTCTACCCTACTTTATTCAAAATTACGCTTCCTAGAAGTTCTATTTATGCTTTTATCAATCTCTCTTTACCCTGTCTCTTATACA
>NW_012075570.1:0-381 GCF_000956235.1 Wasmannia auropunctata
GCTCTTCCGAGCTTAAATAATTCATTAAGGTGTTTCCCATTATCATCTTTCTTTACGATTCTACAACAAATTGTAAAGTAAGAAAATAATAATAAAATAATGATTTAGTGCACAATTTCAACGAACATACTTCAAAAATACTTGTTCTAAAGTAATCAATGACACGCTTATCCCAGTAACGCCCAATTTTGACTTTTGACTTTCTATTTTGTCCAATGATCGGTGTAAAGAATCCGTAAAAGGCACATTTAAAATGATTTTTTCACTATCAACATTAAGCTGTTCCGCTTGTGAATCAAATATACTTATAACTTTTTCAGGAACACACCAAGACTTTGTCGACAATGTAACTTTGATATGCCCATGACCTAAAGCAGGAAA
>NW_012075571.1:0-325 GCF_000956235.1 Wasmannia auropunctata
CTCAGAGATGTGTATAAGAGACAGCTATGGCAGTCCGATCTTAAATGCGAATTTAGAATGTAAGAATGCGAACGAATCATGTGAGAAATCGCCCACATCGGATAGAGAGAGACCGCTAAATATATCTCCGGAAGATACTGAACAGCAAGTTCAGGAGATACCTTCCGAATCCGAGGACGGGGAGGCGCCAGATCAGGTCACTGTCCACACTGAAAAAAACCAAACGAATGTTAAGCGTTCAACGAGAAAACGAAAACCACCGGACCGTTTCGGGGACTATTCGTTGCATTAACGGTATTGGAATGTAATGGTTTTGTTTACGGGA
>NW_012075572.1:0-300 GCF_000956235.1 Wasmannia auropunctata
ATTTATACATATAGCAGATTCGAAATAGAAACAAGATTTTTAGAAATAAGCCCTCAGAGGATGTTCAGGGTAAAAGTTTTAATTCATACAAAATTCCCTTTTTTAAAAAAGGTAAAAAAATGACATTAAATACATACCTATTATATGTATTCTTTCTACATAAAATTTGATGCTACCGTGTCTTTCGATTTTACTGACATGCAACTGCAAATTGGCGCTAGTTTTTTACATCAAATCTTTTGTAGGAAGGATACTTGGCGTTGTTTTTTTTTAAAGATAATTTAATTTGGATGGATATTA
>NW_012075573.1:0-455 GCF_000956235.1 Wasmannia auropunctata
GAACCAATGTTATCATTTTATGTCCTCCTTGAAGTCCCAAAACTTTTGTTTGTCAAAACATTTTTCCCTAAAATGCACTGTTCAAGAGATATTTGAGGTGATCGATTAAAATGGGACACCCTGTATACGTATATCGTTATACTTTTAAAATTGCTTATATAAATCCTGTATATAATGTATGTACAGTGAAGTTTAATAAATCGCTGGGTCATAGTAGAGTGGTGAATTTACCGACGTTAAGTCGATAACGTCGAACGCGCGCGTACGGTAATTCGAAAGGAACATTAGCAATAATTGTATTTCAGACGATGAATAATACATAACCGATTTTTTCTTAGTTATACTTTTTTTTCTTGTTATTTGAATTTGGATTAAGTATTTGTATTGTTAATTATGTTTAAAATTATGTATATTAAATATAATGGAAAAAATAAATGGTAAAAATAAACTGAAAG
>NW_012075574.1:0-352 GCF_000956235.1 Wasmannia auropunctata
TATCCCCTGTGTGCCTTGTCGACTCAGTTTACGACGGGCAGAAATTTGACCGACACGCCATAACAATTATAATTCCTCCCCCGGTGCTGTAAATTGAACGGGAAATGATGGCGAAAGTAATGCGACATAATCGTAATGAAAGAACAGTAAGGAACAGTGTTAATGTTAAGTCTCTTGGAACTGGTAACGGTATTATTAATAATAACTAGCCTCCCCCGTACTATATAGTCTGGTCGAGACTCTAGAAAGTCGTTAAGAGGCGAACGACGTTTTCGTAGCTTTACAGGCCGTGGGGCATTGCGGAACTGTGCCGTAAAGTAACGTGGGAGATTTAATAATCCATTATTAACCT
>NW_012075575.1:0-1304 GCF_000956235.1 Wasmannia auropunctata
ATTAGAATTTTTATTTCAAAATTGTGTATTTTACTTTGCAATTGTGCAAAGCTTTGTGTCCATAGTTACTTAAAAAGTTAAAAAGAATCATATTTAAAATTATGGTACCAATTTTTAGTATATTATGCCTTGCTATATTAGCAAAGAATTTAATTATTACATCCGCAACAGATTATTGCAATCTACAATCATGTAAAGAAATAGGAGAAATTCATACAATGTGCAAGTATAAAGTAAATAAAATTATTTATGTCATGTAATATATATGATTAGAAATACATATAATTAGTAGATAAAATTTTTTTTTCTTAAATTTTGTTGTAATGTAGATAATTATTTTAATTATTCTCAGTTAAAATTTAAACTTTTATTTTAAAAAACTTTATTACTAAGATTACTTAACATTGTTCATTTAAAGAACATAGCAGACGTTTATTTTTATTGCGCATACTTACACAATATAATCCTATAATATTACAGTCATCGACACCGTCGGCAGCATGTAAGCAATGGAGTAATCAAGGTTTAAATGACGCTGAAAAACAAGAAATAATACAATTACACAATTACTGGAGGCATAAGTTTGAAGTGGATTTAAATAAGAGATTAGAAGGTTCGCAACAGGAAGCACTTCACGTACCAGATGTGATAATATATAATGAATAATATGTTATTAAGGTATACTAATATTTTTTCAAAGCAAATGAAAGCGCAAATAGAGAATTCATAATTAATTCAACTGATTCTAATTCTCCATAAATACAAAATCTCTCCTCACCGTAATCATACAACTTACAATTAATCTTATTTTGTATATATTCTTAAAATATAAAATAATTATAACAAATAAATCTGTAATATATGACAGAATTTGAAATAGAATTATATTTATAATTTTACTCATTATGCAGTATACGTTATATATGTCGCAGGTTTTTTGTATAATCAGCCTTTTTGCAAAACGACGCCTTTTTGGATACCGCCAAGAAATATATGGTTTGGATTAAGTCATTTATTGCAAACATTCATTGCAAACCCATGTGGATCACTGGCTTTGCGTTGTAAAGTACATGTGTGGAGGCAGTATGTTGAGCCCCCCATACGGGGGGCTCCTTGTTTTAAACTAACCTAACCCAAACCATTTTCGAAGGCGTTATGCAAAAAGGCGTCTTTTTGCAAAGAGGCTAGCCTTTTTGCAAAAAGGCTGATTATACAAAAAGGCTGCAACATATATATATCTATTTCAAATTCTGTCATATATCACAGATTTATTTGTAATTATTTTATATATATATAAAATAATT
>NW_012075575.1:7897-9703 GCF_000956235.1 Wasmannia auropunctata
ATTTTATTTTGTACATCTACCTTTGTTAGATCGTAGTGACCCCTCATCGTATTTCTGCAGTGTGCATTATTTACAATTTACGCAGATATACGAGATCTACAGTTTAACGGCCACTTCCGAACGGCCTTAACTAACATTAAAGGGGTTTTCATGGCAAAATATATACTTTCGATAATTTGCCAATGCCTTCGGAGAGGTAGGGATTAAAAAATCCAACGTTTCTAGTCAATTTGAACTCAGGTCTTTGGCACAGAAAGCATATGCACAATAGAAATATAAATATGAAGTTATTACAAGTAAATCTGTAATTTGTTATAGAATTTGAAATAGAGTCATATTCATAATTTTGCATAATTGTGTAATATACATCTATACAAAGTATATACAGAACATAACTTAGAATATATTATTATAAAAAAGAATTTTATCTCAAATTCCACTAGAGTTTAATCTTTCAATAATTCCGTTAAATATGTTAAATGGAAATATGTTTAATTTTTAATTTCTTAGTCCTGGGATGAAGAACTAGAGACAATTGCACAGAGATGGGCCAATCAGTGTATTAAACATTATGACGACTGTAGGAACGAAGGTGAGTAATAATTTATGCAATTACATTTATATAATCCTATTAAATATAACACGTAATATATTTATTACCATAATAAACATCATCGCACAGAAAGATTCGAAGTTATCCAGTATATGGCCTGGAAATCCTCTATGAATGAAAATGAGTTCACTTTAGAAGACTTGATGGAAACAGCGTATTATAATTTAATTGAAGTAGGAAGACGTTATTTTTCCGCATATCCGTAAGTATTTCAAATATTATATATTCTAGCATATTATACACACGGTGTATTAATGAATATGTATTTTAAACAATAGACTTATAAATTAATTTGTAGTAATTCTTTTGACGTTAAAAATTCTAAATGTTCAAATATCAAGTAAAGAAAAGAGGTATTTGTGTAGAAATTCTATCAATTTAAATAAATGTTTAAAGTACATCTATGCAATATATATTTATTAAATATAAAAAATTTTTATAATAACATAATTTTATTTTTACAAAATAATCTGTATTAGGGATATTGTACACACAATAGAAGATTTTACTTATAATCTCTGGGCTAACTTGACAAAGATCGGGTGCGGACGAATAAAGTTTAAGGAATCAAACGGCTTGACTACGCATCATATGGTTTGTAATTTGGCGTGAAATATAGAAAAAAATGCATAAAATAACATAAAGAAGTAGATTTGGCCATCTCCTGATGACATATAATTTAAAAGATAAAAAGTAACAATATAAAAAAACAAACTTTTTTATGTATTGTTTTATATATCAATATTTCTTTTATATTTAGAACCGGCAAATTAATGAAAATATCATTAACAAATTTTTGGTCAGAAAAGCAGTGTGATGTAGCTTAGAGATAAGAATATCTTTACAAAGAAATTATATTATACTATTATTGTACTTGTGAGAAAATAAATAAAACTAATCAGCACACAAAATAAAATTTTTCAATGTATAACATTCTTAAGGGTAATATAAGTTAAGGGGAGATAGATAAATATTCTCATATCATATTCTCATATCTTTTCTATCATGTGTTCTTTTAATTTCTATATGGCAAAAAAAGCAGGGTTGGATAAGTTAATATATTTTTTTATGTAAGTTAAATTAAAGTTAACAGTCTTAAAAATTAAACTTATAATTAGTTAAGAAAGTTAATCCATAATAAAATTTATTAAATTAAAAGTTAACTTAATAAAAAAGTTATCAGTTATAAGTTA
>NW_012075576.1:0-837 GCF_000956235.1 Wasmannia auropunctata
GCAAACCCTTTCGCCTCTTAAGACTAATAATCTTCTTCTAAGTAACGCTACGCACACTCACACACCCACTCACTCTCGCGCTCCCTAACCAAGTCCCGCTCCCTAACCAAGTCCTCGCAGGGGCCAATAAAAAACTGAAGTTTTACGACTTATTTACAATGAAAAATATAAAATAGTTTTCAAAAACGTATTTTAAATATTAAATGTTAAATAGATCAGAAGAATCTATTTAAAATAATAAATATCTAAATAACTGTTTTACTTTGTTGTTATTTTAAATACAACTGACCCTTGGTAAATTCTTTCAATCATTTTTTAAACTGTCAACTTCCGACTTCAGTTTACGAATGCTTTGTGTATGTATGCTGTTATCTAGCAAGCATAAGAGCACGCAAAATCATTAAAGAAATCATGTATCATGTGATAATAATGCTATCTCGGTCTCGTCATTGATTCGCGTGGTATACCCGCATATCTTTATTTATAATTTTTTATTATTTAATGAGAAAATTACAAAACGGTTAAAGACTTTTTTATTTAATGTAACCCGCTACAGCTACTCACAAGATGTGTTTTATTTTCAGATATCTTGTATACTAACTTTAATACTGAACATGTAAATAAATTATATAATCAACAAAACGTTTATGATACATTTCATAGAGATATGATGAAATGAGAACGTACCTTTCTCTGCAACTTTTCTTCAATGACAATCTCCTTACACAGAGTCTCCTGTGTTTCATTTTTAATTAATATAAAATATAATAAAACTTTTCGCACTAATCACTCTAAATCACACAATATAAATCTATCACACAATATAACACTATATAA
>NW_012075577.1:0-632 GCF_000956235.1 Wasmannia auropunctata
CCGATCTATATTTTTGTCTCTATGTCTAATCAAATACGTGGCAACTTGTACGATCTCATATTTTGGACAACTTTTATTTGTTAAAATAATATTTTTGGTTTAGGAAAGAGGTAATGTATGATACTTTTTTATACATATATTTAGCGTAAATTTTTTTTTAAATGGTTATTATCTTGATAACTGTTGCGAAGATCGCAAAATGGTAGAGGACTTTTCGATTCAGTTTAGCCCCAGTCTACCTGCTCACGAGCGCTTTACCATTGAGTACCGGACACCCTGTATAGAAATTGGTGTACGCTTAGTATAATATACGAATTAATTAACTGTTTATTGCGAATATAAAGTTTTTTTTTATTTCAACAATGGAAGTTAATAACTCTTTATAGTTTACATATTATATATTGTTACTTTCAATTATGTTCTAAACATGTTATGATGATCCACTCTGCCATAGCACTCTGCTTCCATTTTTCATATTAAAAGGTATAGGAATATTTTTTTATTTCAATTTTTAAAATTTTTGTACAATAAAGAGAAAATTATGAAAAATTTGATCATTTATACAAAGAAGTCTTTCAAATAACATTTAATTGAATAGAAACAAATTGTTTTGCTCTCTTTAATATTTTTTA
>NW_012075578.1:0-343 GCF_000956235.1 Wasmannia auropunctata
CCCGTGAACATGTGTTATGAGAAGCGTTATATTTTTCAAGACTATTTTCAATTTTTCTGGATTTCTACTAGTTCCCATTTCCATCATTACCAGTGCCTTATGCAATTCTGGAGAAATAACAGTTAATTAAATTTTACAAAATAATTAGAACTGTCTGAGCTACATATTAGAAAAAAAAATATATATATATCATAATCAAAATTTAAAAAGTTGTGACATAAAAACGATTTTCAAAATTTGAAGCAAACAAACAATGAATAATATTATATAATTGACTTACATTAATATCTCTGATACATTAATTTTTCGAATATCTTTCTTTGCTAATTGTAAATATTGTACC
>NW_012075579.1:0-351 GCF_000956235.1 Wasmannia auropunctata
TTGGATAAATCTTACAAAAGCTGTATGATTTTCAAAACATCGTAGGAAAATGTGTAAAATTTATATATTCTTTTAAAAATAAGATTTTATAATATCTTATTAATATTTTATTAAAATATTCTCAATATCTTAAATATATTTCTCACAAGATTTGTGACCGATGATAACTTCTCGAACGCTCGCCGGTGCGTTGCAAACTAGTTTCGACTTATTTACCGAAATTTTCTCTTTTAATTTCGATCAAAACCCAAAACAAAACGAGACCCTGATTTTTGACCGAAACTGGCCGTAATCGAAACTGAAACCGAAATTTCGGTCGGACTCTAATAACTTGCATTTTTATATAAAAAA
>NW_012075580.1:0-602 GCF_000956235.1 Wasmannia auropunctata
CAGAGATGTGTATAAGAGACAGGCTGAATCGTGCTTTTGACAGCATGTTACAAAAAAGCTTAGAACAAATTAATTTATCTATTAGTGAAAGATTTAACATGTAATATTAGATGCCTCGAACATCAAGCTACAATTTCCAACGTTTGTTTGCATTCTAAATAGTACTAAATGTGAAATATATAACCAAAAATATCTTAAGTGGTACGCATTCGGCAACTCTCCCCTGTTAAAAAACACACGATAGTAAATTCTGAGAAATAAAGAAATAGCGACATATCGAGGATGTAAAATATAGCACAATAATAAACGATATTAAAAAGAAGATTAAGAAAAGATAGAAAGAATAGTAAGATTTAAAAAGGCTTTTAAATATTTAAAATAGCCTCCGAGATATGCTATACTTTATAAAATTATAAATTATAAATTTTTCTATTAATAATTTCATATTATAATATTATTAATAAAAAGTAATTTAAAATTAATATGTTGAAAATTGTATAAAGTTCCTTAATTTTTTGACAGTATAACTTAAAAATATTTAATAGTGTATAACAAATTGAAAAAATTTTTTTAATTTTGAATATCAAAACTCAATGTTGATT
>NW_012075581.1:0-855 GCF_000956235.1 Wasmannia auropunctata
TATTTTTTCTTTTAAATGGTTTAAAAAGTAGATTTTTAATTTAGAAAAAAATTAATAAGTTATTTTATATATGTTTTTAAATAAATAGTTGAAATTCATAGTTAACTTAATTAAATTTAACTAAGTTAAAAGTTAATAACTATTTAACTTTATTCTTTAACTTTTAACTTAACTAGGTACTTCCCAATCTGGCCGAAACGAAACAACCGGCAGTGAAATAGATTGCGTGACAACACCAACAACACCAACAATGTACTCTAGAAGGTAAAATGAAAAATTATTCGTATACTATTGTTAATATTATTTCTGGATATACTGTTACTATATGAGTAATATACTATACTATATAATTTTTCGAATGCAGTCGCATATAATGTTCAATTGTCATGTTATTTCTCCATTCACATGATTTTAATTAATTATTAATATTATGTTTTGTTACGTTTATACAGCAATCCGTGGTAGGACGAATCCTTTGGAATTATTCATACGCCACCAAGTTCGCATTCTACACACCGAGGAAGTTAAGTTTCACGTTTCCTGAAAGGTTCGTTGTGCACGTGCATTTTTCAAAATATATGATTGCTTAATAAATTTTAAGCATTACAATACATTTAATTTTTTCTGTTTTATGTTTAGATCTGTAAAATTTGACCCATATGCGCATGACAGAAGAGCGAGCAAATTAAGGAGGCATAATAAATGTATTGCGTATGTATATATTATTCGATTTTGCGAAAATTGCTATATTATATAAAAACAGACTTTCTGTACTTTGTTATTTTTATTTACAGTTCCACAGATCACAAAGGATGTCGTAAGGCAGCTTCGAGAAAAAAGGTCGTTTCTCCAGAA
>NW_012075582.1:0-326 GCF_000956235.1 Wasmannia auropunctata
ATATATATATATATATATATGTATTGCTCGCGCGCACGCACTTCCACATATATATATATATATATATGTATATATATATATATGTATATATGTATGTATACATATATATTGCTCGCGCGCACGCACTTCCACACAAATATATATTTGGAGGAAGATTATATTTAAACATTTTTATTATTTTAGAACAATTGGAGATTGATAGCAGCATTTTTTAGCATACCCTCGATATTACTTGTGCTCTGCAATATTATTTTCATCTGCGAGAGTCCTGAATGGTTGCTTCTAAAAGGCCGAAAAGAGGAAGCTAGGATTGCTTTACTTCGGAT
>NW_012075583.1:0-419 GCF_000956235.1 Wasmannia auropunctata
GTGTGCTCTTCCGATCTTTTTTCTGTACGCTCTAAACATTTCTTCCATTGTTTTAAAAAATTCAAAGGTTGACTGATTCACAAAAAATAAAGTTTCTTTATTGTAACATCGTAGTGCCGTTAATCTGTTATAATGTGCAAAATAAATTTTTTTATTTCCGACACATGAGAGACAGCAATTACAATACAATTACATTTTTCTGTGTTTTTGTAATACTGGTAATAATATAACCAGCAACATGGTGTAAAATATTCAAATCTACTGTATCCATGGTAACTTCTGTTTATATAACATACTCGTCAACTGGTTCATTATCGAATCTATCCGGTACATTTTTTTAATTGTTTAATAATTGTCAGGTAAAAATTCACGATCGTCATGGTTGTAATTACTAGTGGATATCTTTCAGATATACTGAG
>NW_012075584.1:0-517 GCF_000956235.1 Wasmannia auropunctata
TGTATCGGTTCGATTGGCGGTTCGATAGCAGTTTCGTAAAAGCATTTTTCAAAGTTACGGTTGTTTCAATAGCGCGGGTTAGGACGGCAGGGTGGGCCCGTGAACGCGGGGGCAGCGATATCGCGGGGCGGGACGGTGGGGCCCGTGCGCAACGGGAGGGACGTAAGCGGTGGCGGCGGCGGCGGGCGCGAGCGCGGTTCCCTCTTCCCCGCGGACCCACGACGCGGTTCCCCCGCCCCCGTGGTCAAGCCAACTGGAGTGAGCGGCTTTCCGCAGCTTCCTCCTCCCCGCGGATTACGGATTAGGCCGTGAAGTTCTGAGCAGCTTCCCCCTCCTCGCGGCTTCCCCCTCCCCGCGGATCCTCGCGGACCCCCTTGCCCCTCATCCCCCTTCAAAGCCGCCAGATTAGAACCGGCTTATTATAGCTATTATAAACATTTAGGAAATCGCATAATAGATCAACAAGCAAACACATTCTCGCACATACTGACACTCATCTATCCACGCACGCACGCAC
>NW_012075585.1:0-524 GCF_000956235.1 Wasmannia auropunctata
TGTTCCGCCATGTTTTTCCTATTTACTACGGATTGATTTTATGAATGGGTTGGCCAGACTCTTAGTAAAGGGTCTCTATAAAAGAAAAGCACGGGTTGATCGCGAGTCGCGGGGGCCGCGGTGGGACATTTAAATTTTGTTCGCGATGCACTGAGAACGAGATCGATTCGAGTCAACTAATTTAGTTAATCCTGATTAAAAAAAAAACATGATGACTTACTACCTGCGGTAACTCGAGAGGGAGTTGGAGAGGCTGGCAGGGGGCTCACGCTGGGGTCTCGCTGGCCGGTTGCGCGGGGGTTCTCTTTTTCTCCAGGAGCTATCTTAGGCACTTGATTTTCAACCGCGCATAGATTCTAAGTTCTTTTCCGCCCGTTAAAATGACAGCGTGACAAATACTAAATTGACTACCGGAATCTGAGTGACACAAGTCGCCTAGAGAAGCCATATATATACCTGGGATCCGGATCGGGCTCCTTGATTTTCGGGAGCCACCGCTTCCGGAAAAGGGGTTATCGGAGTGA
>NW_012075586.1:0-1218 GCF_000956235.1 Wasmannia auropunctata
ACGTGTGCTCTTCCGATCTGTTTGCCGACAAAGTATAAAGTCTGAGACTTTGAGAATCATTATTAATCATTATAAGATCACTCCTTACGTGCTGCGGATTCATCAAAGAATAACTTGGAATATTTGGAAACTTCGATATAATATTTTAAAAATTGGTAACAAAATTTAGTTTAGCTAAATAATGGTAGACTTTATTATTTATGGATTGCTAGGTCAACAGTGTAATATTTATGATTTTGAATAATATTAATAAAAAATATCTATATTATTTTGAATGTTAATAAATTAGTTACAAGATTAAATATTTATTAATATTTGCAACAATTTTACTTTATTATACTCAAACCATACCGTATAATTAATAATTTCTTAATTTAAGTTTTATATTTTATTTAGGCTTAAAAATATAAATTTATCATTAAAAATGTGAGCATTCAAATAAAAGCTACAATTTCAATTTAAAAAAACAACATGCAAATATTTTGGAAATCCAACTGAATTAATCAATTTATTAATTTATTAATAATACGCTTATATGTATATATTTTTTGGCGTTGATATTACTTATTGATTTATACACCTTTTATACATATTATCTATATATTCGTCAATTTAATACCAACGTAATCTGCATACTACAAATTATAAATGTACTTTTATTAATGTCTTTTAAATAAATATTTTTATTTGAATACAATTTGCATTGAATGTGTCATACAATAAAACCACTTTTGTAGAGCAGGTTTCTTAATTATTTATAATATATTCACCGAATTTTTGTATAAAGCAAATAAAACCATTGAAAAATTATCATAGAAGAAAAATATTGGTCATTAAATCAATATATCTACGCAAATAAATCATATACAGAGACAGGATCCTGATGAGAAATGACTACCAATTTGACATCAAATATACGTATATATACAGGCTTGATCAATTCTCATGGATCAGTCTTAGGCATATCCGCCGTCCACAATTGCTGGGATTATAATTCGGCTGCTCTGTAATAGTAAAGTGTTAGAAAGTTTACAAGAAAAACCTTCGATTTGGAAAATGTTTTATGCAATCTTTGCATTTGTGTTTATAGCAACTCATGTTGCTGTAACTACAGCAAAAATACGTAAGTAAATATTAAATATAAAAATTTGTTTTATTTAACAACTACCTTTTGTCCTTTTCATACAGCGATTCACGAAATTGATTAAGTAGTTAAAA
>NW_012075587.1:0-1318 GCF_000956235.1 Wasmannia auropunctata
AGACGTGTGCTCTTCCGATCTTTTTATTTTTTGAGGTTGGCCAACAATGTTTTGAACGGTCAGAAAACAAGCGAGAGGGCAAAGAATTAGAGAGAGACGCTTGCAAACTGAGCCCACCATGCTATCCCTTCCACCATGATGTACTATACATACTTGATATTGTATCTATCGTATAACCCGGTAAAACAATGTTTATACAAGAACATATATAGATATATATAAACATATAAAAATTTATATTTATATACAAATAATATAATCAAATTGTAGAACAGGCCAAACTAACGAGCGCTAATAAGGTGACGCTTAAATATAAAACATAAAATTTATTCCAATCGAATAAGAGCGGTACATATGTTTCGGCTTTCCTTAGCGTTCTTCAGCCGCAAAAAAAATTAATTGAATAGCGAACGGAACATATGAGTCACATAATCGATAAATAATAATAAGTTAATATAAACCAGTAAGGAGTCAAATATAAACTGTATACGAAATATATAACGAAATATAGAACGGAAACGTGTGAGTTACATAATCGATAAATAATAATAAAGTAGTGTAAAGCAATTATGGAGTCAAATATAAAAATGTATATAAAGTAATCGGCGTTAAAATAGTATTATAGTTTAGAATCGATATAATCATGGTGGTCATCGAAATTTCTCTTTTATTCTGGCGCAAGTAAAGCGTCTCAACAAAGTAGAAATTCTATTGAGAGTATTGTGAGCATTTGTCAAATAATCAAGTTAATATCGTCAACTATGGGTTCAAATGACTGTAATTAAAATCAGAGATAAATAGTGTATATGAAGAAATATTAAAAACTTACTGAGAAAACTTACAAGAAAAGTTAGGGAAACCGAAAATTCAGAAAAATCTGAAACTTTGTGTAAAAGTAGAGCAGTGCATCCGTAGTACAAATCTATTTTTTGTTGGTGCTCTATTCCGTTTTAAAGAGATGAAATCACTCCTTGAAAAAAATTGATTATTCTTCCGACGTGAATCGTCGAAACTATGAGACAGAAAGAAATATTCTGAATCAAAGTTGAATGACTTAAAGTGTACTTTATGATAGTAATAAAAAGAATTTTTTTGTAAATTGTTTTAAATATTTCCCCCACCACTTTATATTTTTTTTAATTTAAAAAAATTTTTTATGAATAAATTAAAGGTTATTTTAATATAAATTCAACAATGTGTAATAAAGTTATTTTCCAAAGTATCATTTTCGAGAAATAATTACAAACGCCCACCCAATCAGCACACAATATTTTTTAAATGTTTGTTTAATATTTTTTTAATGTTTTTTTTTCATTTC
>NW_012075588.1:0-521 GCF_000956235.1 Wasmannia auropunctata
TAACCAAATCATTGTTTACGTCCAAATCGTCCGGATAATTATACTCTTTATCATTATCGCTATCGTCTGTAAAAGTAAAAGTTTTAATTTTTTCGAATAAGTAGGACTGTTTTGTGGCACAAACGACGTCATTACCAGCAGCATCTTTGCCATCGTATTGGCTGTAAGCAACAATAAATATTGACATCAATAATTCTGTAAAATTCTCGAAATTCTTACATATTGACATAATACCAACACATCTTACAAAAAAATCTTTTATTTTTGGATGTTTGTTATGAAATACTTTTTTGCGACAAATAATTTTAATTAAATGAGCAATGTCGACTCTTATGTAAGATTGAAGTGGATATTGCAAGATTTCGCCACAAATCCATCGATAGCAATCAGAAATATAGTTTTTTAAGCTGCGTTCGTTAAAAGCCAAACTTATGGCGTTTAGTAGTGCCTTTGAATAATCGCAGTCGACTTCCGGAGGAATTGGAGCCCCATCTCTCATAATTTCTCTTAACCAATATGTA
>NW_012075589.1:0-333 GCF_000956235.1 Wasmannia auropunctata
ACTTGTAAGGATTCATTTGAAAAACCAACATTTAATTATTTATTATCAATTTTATGGTCTAATGATGCTGAAGTTGCCAAATAAAATTATGCACTTATTAAGATGGTACGAATTTAATAGAATGAATATGTATATGGATCAACCTGCATGTTAAATTCTGCCGAAAGATTAACATTTTTCTGTACAAATAATAATACACACAATTAAAGACTTTTTAATTGTAATTAAAAGATAACTACTGTCTGGCGATTTTGCGATGTGCAACACACTGCTCCGATAGCAAAAGAGCTTTTACTTTCAATGGTTAATTGATAATGACATGCCGAATATAGA
>NW_012075590.1:0-354 GCF_000956235.1 Wasmannia auropunctata
AACTTTAAGCCAACACTGCGTAGCATAAGACTTAAATTCACTATTTTGATTTTTATCCTGTGCAGCTATAACAGAAAATAGATTTTTAGAAATTTTTGGGACATACCATACATCAGTAAGCGTTACTTCATCGGTAATTTTTCACCGATTTTTGATATAATATTGATTTTTCCTTTTTCTTCAGCAGTCAAAATCTCTTCTCCGGCAGCCTTTATACTATGCGGATTTTTGAATTTTATAAATTCAGTGAAAAAATCTGATTGATTAGTTACATGTTTCGTTGCACCATTATCGATCCACCAGTTGTCCGCTTCAACTGTGTACACCTCGTTGCATATAGTTATTAAAGCGACA
>NW_012075591.1:0-508 GCF_000956235.1 Wasmannia auropunctata
AGACGTGTGCTCTTCCAATATATGGTTGCTTTTCAATCATATGTTTTGTATTAAAATAATACGTTTTGGTACACACAGAAGGTAAAAATAACGAAATGTTATTTAATTTAAGGATTGCTTTAAAATTTACTTTCAGATTTAATAATCCAATAGATCTCCGTATAACACTATTCGATATATAACACAAATAAAGCAACAAAAAATTGCAGCAGTGTTCGCATAATGTGTAGATATACGTATAATATATGTATAATACACATTTATTCGTAATTCACTGCAATAGAACTCTGTTTATTTAAATGAACCCTACAAAAATAATGAATGTTGCTGTAATATTATAATGGCCCACTTTTTTGCTTAGGGATGAGTAGATATACACAGACGCAAAAAAATGACTTACTAGGGACCCACAGAAAGTGCACAATAGCTACAGCATAGAGAATATTATCCAAGCATTCTGTCTCCCTTCGGATCACTTTCCACCCAAAAACTAGACCGGAAATAAAAT
>NW_012075592.1:0-706 GCF_000956235.1 Wasmannia auropunctata
CGTTTTTTTTACTTCTTGCAGACTTTTAATTTTGATCTTCCTTTATAAAGAATTTAAGGATTCCCACAACATCCACTCGGAAGATGGCCAGTCCTCCAAAGTGTTGAAGACGGGCGTTCCTCTTCTCTTCAGGAAGATGAAACAACTTCTGCATCTTCTTCGAAGTCTTCAAACTAGGGGGGGGGGGAATTATTTCTGTGGTACCCATTGTGCCTCAGCACTCCCCAAGTCCCTGCCTCGGCATTCGCCTTTTGTCTCACAGAAAAAACCACAATCAAAAAAACCGTGAGCGAGGCAGTCTTCTTAAAATAAAGTTAGCGCCATTATTGCGTAACCCAAAGTCGCATCCCCTCTTCACTAAGAGCCCAAACTCTCTCTCTCTGACGTCACTCTTCAAGGACACTCTAAAATAAAACGATATAAACCGCACAGCAAATATAACATTAAGAAAATTATCTAAACATTTCACTATTTATTTCTACAAATTATTCCGGGTTCCGATTTATTCGCTTATTCCCTCCCCACACGTCTCTCAAAGAAAGGTGCTAACCTGTCCATATGAACAACTTTATTTTTACTCCTGTTTGACCTGTGAATACAATACACTACATCACTAAGTTTTTTAATTATTAGATAAGGTCCCTCCCAGCTACTTTGTAATTTTGGAGCTTTCCCTTTAATTCTCCGAAGATTGTACAGCCACACT
>NW_012075593.1:0-367 GCF_000956235.1 Wasmannia auropunctata
TTTCCGTTATCCGATCAAGCTCAACTTTTACACAATTTTTTTTTTTCACCAAATGGAACAACTTTAGGGGGCGTCGTGAAAAAAATTTGAAAAAAATTTTTCACCAACTATAAAATAAGGTCCACCCTAATGTGTATACATGGATGTATGTATGTACAATATATGGATGTGTAAAAAAGGAACCCCTGAATAATTTGAAAAATATAAGTTTTATAGAAAATTGTTTCTAACAAAAGTTGTAGGATTTAAAAAGATGTATTTACTGAGCTTATTGGTTTGACTTTGGGTAGCATTGCCAAGGTCAGAGAAAGATCATTTTAAATTTTTTAAATGGAACCTCGCATTTTTTATTGCATATTCTTGTAGC
>NW_012075594.1:0-445 GCF_000956235.1 Wasmannia auropunctata
TTACGTTTGTATCCCAGCATTTATTTTGTACCACGAACTATTTTGGAAGATGTAAAATTAAGTACGTAACTAATCAATTTTTTGATATTTTGATTTTTAAACATTACAAAATAAGTCATCAAACGATTTTAAATATAAATATTTATAATTTAATGTTTATTTATAAGATTTTATGTATATTTTTATTATAAAAGTAAAGTTATTAATCCCATTTTAATAAATATAGCAACTTTTAGTAATTCTAAACAATTAATTGTTCATTATTGTTATTGTACATTAAAATTATAATAGAAATAGATTAACAGAATAACTTCTTTTGAATATAAATACTTTTAATAAAATAAAATTTTTATTTTTTTTATCTAAATTATATATGCGTTTTGTACTGCAATTGAAGAGACATTTTTTATATTTTTATGAAATTCTTTATTATTGTTTATAAATC
>NW_012075595.1:0-509 GCF_000956235.1 Wasmannia auropunctata
AATTGACGCCAAGTTTACTGATTCCTTTAAAGTTAACCCTAGTAACAAATATCATAACCACTTCCGTCACTTAAATGTACGAACTTTAAGCAAATTTGGTTTATCGAGATCGGAGGCCGGTCTAATAACAAAATTAATCATGGGACTGGAATGGTCCAATAAAAGGAAATTCAAATGCAATATCATCAACTCTCTAAGTTGCAAATGCACAGCCGATATTCAAGACATAGAACATATCCTCTGGAACTGCTCTTTGTTGGACAGCCTTAGAGATAACTTGATCTCTGCCCTCCATAAAGGAAAATTAAAGTCCTTTCTTTCTAGACTACTTAATCGAAAACCTTAATTGCAGAATTGTGAATGTAATCGTGAAATTTCTAAAACCCGCCCAGGATTTGTTAGACATTAAGTTATAATATCTATTCTAGTTAACTTAGTTTTATAATCTGTGTCCTGAGCTTTGGAACAGGGTGTTTCCCTTTTATAGGTTTCCCTATCCGCTGGGGGCA
>NW_012075596.1:0-354 GCF_000956235.1 Wasmannia auropunctata
ATTAACTAAAACATCTAGTTTGCCGTAGTGTCTGATCGTCGAGTCGATAATATTTTTCACATCGCTCTCATTAGTCAGCTCTCCCGTTACGATAAATGGCTTATTTTGGCCACATTGTTCGACTACCTTGTCTAAATTCTCTTTATTACGACCGGTTATCGATAACTTTGCACCAAGATTGGCTAGATGAACAGCAGTTGCAGCTCCAATTCCCGAACTGGCCCCTGTTATCAGAACAACTTTTCCCGCAAGAGACATCTAAGAGGAATAAAACGTTCTTCACTAGTGTATAGTATAATGTCCATATGCTACGTATACAGTCTCCTGAGACAGTAATTATGTTATAATTCTAAT
>NW_012075597.1:0-313 GCF_000956235.1 Wasmannia auropunctata
AATACTGGACATCTTAGTTCCCAGATTCGAATCCTATTGTTTTCTACTTTGTTTTTATAATCTTGTTTTAAATACGATATAAATAATTGTTTTAAACACGCATTTAAAGGAAAAGTTTTCAACTTGAAAATCTATATAAGGATATTTTTCAGATTCCTTCCTTTAATTATCGATTATTGCAAAGCGGTGAAATTTATATGGTACTTGTGTACACTCGTGGACATCAGAGTAGTTACGACACTTTTTGTTTGATCGATTTCGGAACTCACTAATATTTTGCTACGATTGGTGTACTGTCTTTAAACTAAAGATA
>NW_012075598.1:0-484 GCF_000956235.1 Wasmannia auropunctata
CGTTCAATCGCCACGATGGACAAAACTGGGCATTTATAGATGTGAAGTTGTGTATAGATATACAACTGCGGGACCGCGAGATTTTCAGTCGCACTTTGAAATCTGTATTCAAAAGAACGTTTGACAGAATGGTGCTAGATTTTGACAGAGCGGTGCTAGATTGGCCTATCGTCTTTCAACAATAATGAATTTCTACGTTCCGCTGAAGGATGAGGCCATGGTGGAAAGAAACAAGGTAAACCATTCCGGTGGATGCGCAGTCGTTCAAAAGTAGTGGGGAGCAATGAACCAATCAGCTTTTCCCCAAGATGCAAAATTTAGTATGGTCAACATTGCGAGCGTGTTTTAATTGACAACTAAAATTGACTAAGTGTAGTGAAGTCAATATGCCAAGTTATTTCGTAAAGAACTGTAAAAGTCGCACAAATTATGTGTTTAATAAGTGCGTGAAATACTTTTCATTCCCTCAAGATCCGGAGTTACG
>NW_012075599.1:0-600 GCF_000956235.1 Wasmannia auropunctata
CCGTTCCAGCGGCAACCACGCCTAGGCCGCGCAGACGCGCCACACCGACGCAAACGCCGCCGCCGCCGCCGCCACTGATGAAGGAGCCACGCGTCGTTTTGACATCTGTCGACTTGGTGACGCCTTCGCCAAGTCAGCAAGTGTCGAGACGCGTCGCCCCCGCCGCCACGTCTGCTGCAATTACGCCGCTCGGGCCGCCGCGCGTTAGTCTGGAACGTGTCGACTTGCTGACGACGCCTTCGCCAGCGAGTCGACACGTTCCGTCAACGACGACGGACGATGGTGATGGTTAGAGATGAAAATGACCCAATCTGACGATAATTTACTTGGTAAATTACGGTAAATGGTAAGGTAATTTTGGGGACTTCCCTGGCGGAAAAATTTCTACAAATTTAAAAAAAATTAAAATATTCTATGAAAAACTACAGAAAATAACTGAGAAAATCTATGAAATTTTACACAATTTTAAAAAATACTACAAAAATCTACATAAAAATGCTAGAATTGGAACACTTTTGTCAATTTTTGTAGTTTTTAATTGCATTCTCAGACGGACAAATTCTACATAATTCTACATAATTCTACAAAATTCTAAAAAAA
>NW_012075600.1:0-326 GCF_000956235.1 Wasmannia auropunctata
TTTGATCAGCCACTTCGACAGGACCTGAAATTGATCATAGAATCATTTTCGTTTGCCTATAAATGTGCCCATATAAATATGCATATATATGAAAGCGTATATAAAGAGCGAAAATCGATGTAATTGAGTAATTGAATTAAATGCCCTTGCATCCTCGAATATATGCATATTGCACCCTTTGGTTACTCACCAAAGGGAAAAACATGGACAAGCCCAGGATAAATAAGTTTCTTGAGGAATTAAGATTTACATATTGTAACGCCGATAGGCCTGAAAATAAGAATTGCGGATGAAAAATTAATAAAGTAATAAAAATGAAAAAAAAA
>NW_012075601.1:0-781 GCF_000956235.1 Wasmannia auropunctata
TGACGGGATTCTAAACAATTTTTCTAATCTTTGAGATCAGATTATTTTGAATATCTCAAAATATGTAAAAGAAACGTTGCTCGAATAGAAAGTTCTCTAGCACCCAGCCTATTCTCCAGACTTGCAGGCCTATCGGATTCGGAATTACCATCCTTTCCGATGCAACACGCGCTTGTTGACACATATTTTTCCAAATACGAATAGGAAAATTAATGGATACATGGCTTGCTCGTCAAAAGACAGTTCGTTTCATCGTCACGGAATCCAACTTTTGCCAGAAAAATGGGAAAAAGTAATAGTAAACAATGAAAAATGTTTTGATTAAAGTATTAATTCATATTTTTATTAAAATAAATGTATTTTCGAAAAGAAAAGCAATGAAAACTAAGTGTCTCCCCTAATATTAAATATTATCCATAATAAAATTGAAAATTAAATTGTTTATTCAATTATTTTTGTTACATATTTATTATACCATTAAATTAAGGATAGTTTAAAAATAATTTGTATAGATGAAGATTTGTGGTAACAAAATCTAGTGGAAAAAATTGTTTTTTTCCATCCATAAATTTTGCAGGCATTTAGCTTCGAAATGTGGATAACAATAGTAATAATAATAATAGTCGCTTCTATTATGTTGATTATTATAAAAATAAAAAATGGATACTTCTCGATGGACTTAATGTCCGAAAACTGTATTAATGTTTGGAGAATTTATTGCCAGCAGGGGCTGCCAGGTAATATTTATTACAAAGATATTTAATAACGTTAGTTAATATTT
>NW_012075602.1:0-568 GCF_000956235.1 Wasmannia auropunctata
ACAATACTTTTACTAAAGCTTTTATGAAGACGATGATTTTGTTATTTTCGTTACATTTTTTCTAAATGACCAAAAATGAACTCAACTAGAATAGCAGGCGGAAATTACGCGAGATTCGGACAGTTTCCATTCATGGCAGTAGTAACTCCACATTTTGGAGAGCAATCTCCATGCAGTGGTACGATCATAAATAAAAGATGGGTTCTTACAGCCGGTCATTGCATAAAAAAATATTTACTGCCAATGTCTGTACCTTCAATATTTCGTGTAACATTCGGCAACATCAACAAAACTATTGTAGACTATTATACCGATCAAAACGTTGTATCAATGATTACAACCCGAGCATTTGTACATCCGAACTACACACAGGGTCAGGTTCATAACGACATTGCCTTACTGGAAATGCCGAATGAAATTCCCTTTTCTAGTAAGTATATATATAAATTATTTCTTAATAAACATGTATTTTTCTTTTCTTCTTTCGCGTTTATTTACACGTCGATATTATTTAATTATTTTATATGGAAAATACGCTGGAAGTAAATAATAATTTAAATGACAAATG
>NW_012075603.1:0-339 GCF_000956235.1 Wasmannia auropunctata
CTCTTCCGATCTATAAATAGTTATTTTTTACTAAAACAATGGAGTTAAATAATTTACGATTATAATTAAACAGTTCAAATTTAACCCAAATTTGGATTAAATTTTATTGTTTTATTTAAAAGTAATCATATTGTTTTAGTTAAAAATAACTATTTATTAATTAGGAGCAATGGCGATTTAATTAATGTTCTAGCTTTCTTTTTTATTTTGATACAATTTTATCGAAAAAAGAATTGAAAGTATATCTTTTTTGCAAGTAACTTATGACAATAATAGTCTTACTTTCTAAACTGATCCTCTAATTAAATGGATGAAAAATGTGAACGCACAAATTCACAA
>NW_012075604.1:0-414 GCF_000956235.1 Wasmannia auropunctata
GCAAGAAACGATAGAAACCAAAGCTAATAAAATAACAATTTTATTTCAAAATTTTTATTTTGCTTTGTGCTAAATAGTACAAAATGAAATTATATAGTTTAGAATAAGTTATTGGGAAAAAATTCATATTTTATCATATTAACATATAAAATAAGATACACAGAATTTTAAGCAGACTAATAAACTTATTTATAAAAAGATATATTGAATTAACAAATTGAATTAATTGGTTGCAGGTTATATCATTAATGTTACCTTGCTTGTTCTTCTGAGTTAATAATGACTTAAAAATATATGTTGTATTCAGAAAGAATAACTATATACAGTATATATTAAGTGAAGAAACAAATTGATTGCAACATTGTTTTCCAGAAATCTAAATCATTGTTGTATATCTTGTCAATATCCTGGTGC
>NW_012075605.1:0-453 GCF_000956235.1 Wasmannia auropunctata
ACTTACCCAACCCTGCCAATATGTATAAAAATTTCCGAATCTAGCACACAGACATCTAGCATTTATATCTCGCAATTTATTTTACAATTCTTTAAATTGATAAAATAAAGAGAACAGTTTTTTATAACTTTTATAATCTAATAATATTAAAATTGATTTATTTAATATTAACAAAAAAATTAAAAAGTAATATTTAAAATTTCAATGGTTAATGTTTAATTATAATTATTATAAAAAGTGGAATGTAAAAAAATTCATTTTATATATCAAGCGTCATTTCCTCAAATATTTTACGACTAATGTTCATACTCTGTACGTATTGGTTTGCTTCTAATTTCACAAAAATAAGAAATCTAAGACGTAAACGCGTTTAAAAACAATGTCATTCGTTCCGTTCTGCAATGCATTTTGCAACTAACCGTCAAATATTGCGCGACCGACCGCGTGAACTCT
>NW_012075606.1:0-392 GCF_000956235.1 Wasmannia auropunctata
ATATATTACAATATAAATATATATATTTCACTTATTATTACCATAGTTTATGGACCATATGGAAAGAGAAAATGGATAAGAGAGTAATGGAATATTGCCGGTTTGCACAGTAAATTCTATACAGCTACAATATGAGTGAAATTTTTCTAAGATGTTAATAATTGTCCCTCCTATATTTTCGTAATTTATTTATTTTGTAATTTATTTGTGTGCCTAATATTTATACGTATCTGTGTAATTATAAACATTATTGTTTATATAGTATAGAACAACAGTGTATTGTCCAATATGCTTGCCTTATTCAAAACAGCTTGGCAACGGTGATGGGCAGTAAATTGATTTCAGCAAGATTGTAAGATATTAACAGAAGTACTATTAATTTGCAGAGATGA
>NW_012075607.1:0-911 GCF_000956235.1 Wasmannia auropunctata
GACGTGTGCTCTTCCGATCACTATACGAGATATTATTGTGTTGATCTCTTGTATAGATGATTGTACAATCATGAAAACGGGAAACGAAGAATATCATGTGCTGTTATGTAAAATTAATTGATATTTAATAAAACTTAATGATTATTAAATGTGCGTAAGAGTACACACAGTATTTAAACACAAAATTGTAGTAAATTTTTTTCATATTTCTTTTAAATATTGCTGCAGCATTGTTAAAATAATGTTGCAAATTTAACAATGTTTCTGAAGCATTGCATTGCAATATGCAATATTGGAACTTTGCTGCAATATTACTGCAAACTTCTGTGCTGGGTTCTATGTTTATCTATATAATGCCTTAATATTTGAGTATTTTGTAGCTTTAGATATGTAGAAAGATATTATATTACTTTATTCATATGTAGATGTTGCAAGTGACTTTTGGCCACTTTTTCGGCAATCTATCCTACTGTGCGGTGGAGCAAAAGGGGGGCGGAAAAAATAGATAAAAGTATATCCACATAAATTAATTGTAATAGCTGTATAATTATAAGTAAAAAGAATATTATCCAATCTTTATTAAAACATATTGTATCTAATCCAACGTTTGCTAACATAATTATATAAAACATAATCATATATCACTTTCAATTGCCAATCTCGATACGCTCACAGTCACTCACAAATGCCAAAGGGAACGGCTTTGCTGACAGTCGTATGAGCACTTAAATTTCAAAAAGAACAGCAGAAAATAACGTTTATCCCATACAGCACACTAATGTTGAATCAACATCTCAGAAACGTTGAATTGCAAGATTGCAAATGTTATGCGAAATGTAGATTCAACGTTGAAAAGACATTGCAGAAATGTTCAATGTCCCTTGAATCTATGTCTTAGAGACACTACAATT
>NW_012075608.1:0-1635 GCF_000956235.1 Wasmannia auropunctata
GTGTGCGCGTGTGTGTGTGTGTGTGTGAATACATACCACCAAATGCATGAATTTCGGCAACGACTGTGTCCCACGTACAAGTGTCCAGTTTTCTTTTCATTACTGTTGTCATTGGACCAATGTTAACATTTTTTGGCCATCGAATTTGAATACGAGTGTTGCAGTCAATGATATCTTGCAGCTGCGTATTATCAACGGGTTTCAGCAACCAATCTTTATATCCAACTGATATTTTGTTTTCTTCATTTGGAAATTCACAAACAATATATAATTTATCGGCCATTGTTCGATACCCTGAAATTATATAAAGTAATTAATGCAAAGTAAAGCTATGGTTATAAGATTCAATTAAAAATTATAAAAAAAGAAAATAAGAATAAATTAACAAAAGATGGAAAACAAGTGCGTAGATCATAATTACTATAAAATAAATGTTAATAATTATTATAAATAAAAATTAAGTTAAATTAATAATAATAAATTTGTAATTAATAATAAAGTTAATAATTATTATAAATATTTAAATGTTCTATTTTGTAGTCGAGAGAAATGTAAACAGAAAATAAACAGTCTACAGAAGAAAGTACATAGATTTTATATAATAAATAAAAACAAAGAAAATAAAAATATGCTAGTGCAACTAGTATATAGAGAAAAAATAGAATTGATACACAAAATGAGGAGGGAATTTTCTACGCCGTGATTTGAAAAAGACAGATAATACAATAGAATTAAAACTTAAAAGACAATATGTGGTCAACCGCGATAGCCTTTTTTTAAGCTCTGAAATAAAATAAGTATGTAATATTTTAAGACAGACTAAGATTTGACAGAATAATAGAAAAAGCAGATAATACGATAGAATTAAGACAATACGCTCAACCGCATTAGCCTTTTTTTTTAAAGCTAAATTAGTGTAAACGTTTGACTCTTTTGCAAACAAAGCAGGGAGACAAAAGCAATTATTTATTTGGATCTAGAAAAGTCTACTTATATTTTAAAAACGCGTAGCGGTTACACACGAGACAAAAGAAAGACACGAGCTGAATGATGCAAATCGTTAAAACAAATCACGGTTTCTTGTAATTTTTCCATATAGATATTTCTAATGAAGAAAAAAATTCAAATGTCACGCTCTGCGACTAAGGCTGTATTCCGTTTCACGCGTGACGTGCATGATATAGCATTTTATCCTTGTTTAACATTCGGTAGAATAAGGATATATAAAATAATACATCATGCGCATTATGCGTGAAACGGAACGCAGCCTAAGAAAAGTATAAATATACCAACTAAAAAAAAGTGTAAATACAATATTTTTAACTTACGTGTTATTCTTACGCCAAAGCGTAGAGCACATGTACAGTAGAACAAAGTGTTTGCACAAAAAATCAATCCGATATCCCGATCGCTTTAAATTAATTATCAGATTGATTCTCACGCTTCATTACTCGATACTTTCGTTCGCACAAATCACACAATGACTTATACCCATATGCAGTGATCTCAGTCAGTGAGATATACACATACTGGAATGAGCCTTTCCTAAGAAAACGCGTGGTGGGGGTAGCCGCTGTGCGAGTGACAGCCATGCAGCTTGGGGACGTCCGCCTCACTTTAACTGACATTATTAAA
>NW_012075609.1:0-1226 GCF_000956235.1 Wasmannia auropunctata
ACCATACGGTTAATTGGTTTGAAATTTTAATATGATATTAGTTTCGTTTTAAAGAATATTCTATATAATTTTTAAACAGATTGAAGTATTTTGATTTTACTATCGAACCTCCTTAACATCGAAGCAAAAAGGATCATTTTTGCTTCAACGTTGAATAACTCGGTGAAAAAAAATCGTACGACGCTCAACAAAAAAACAAATTAAAGAGAAAGATTCAGTCTTTCAAAAACTGTACACCGCGTTAGTGCGCAATTTTTATTTCGGGCCATAAAACTTTGCAAAGTTTAGGAAAAATTTTATGATTTGTCACACCTCCGTTTGTATCTATGCGGCTCCGAAGATACTCAGTTAGTCGTTTTTTAAAGTATCAACGTGAAAAGTAGAGACTTCAAGCTGTAAAATGCTTTTTTAAAAATCTCGTTACGATCATTTTTGACGAAGTTGCTCTATCTTGAAATTTGCCTATTTTGATAGGATAGAACAGGTGATCCTTTAATTTTTTGGACCAGTATATTTATGGTCTAATACAAGCCGTTCACATATGTATTTGAGCACCATTTACCGCGCCGACTCCTAACAGCCCATTTTTAAACACGTTATTTAAAAGAATAAGAAGTAGGATTCTTGGATATGAGCCAATCAGTGACAGAATTTGTAAACTACGTGTGAAAGGAGAATTCAGTAACATAACGTTGTTTAGTGTATATGCTCCCACGGAGGATGGTGAAGCGGAAGATATAGAAATATTTTACGATATTCTGGAGAGGACATGTGAAGGCAGTAACAGTTATGACACACTGATAATCCTGGGAAACTTTAATACTAAAGTCGGGAAAGAGGATTTTGTTAAAAAGGTCACAGGCACGCACTCCCTACATGAGAATACTTTCCCGAATGGTCTCAAGCTATGCCAGTTGGCAGAGAGCTTGGACTTTAAGCATAATGAACCCATACTTCCCCCACAAAGATATACTTCCTCCACAGAGGTACCTGGAGATCACCAGATGGATGCACAACAAATCAAATAGATCATGTGCTGGTGAACCAAAGAAGGAGATCAAGTGTACAGGATGTCAGAGTTTGCAGGCATGCAAATTGCGACAATGATCACTACCTTGTAAAGATTAAGGTAAAACAGAAAATATCTAACTATTCTAAAGAAAAAGGGGAAAAAGGTCGATGGGATGCTGAGAAATTAAAAGAGGAAGAAGTGAGGACTGCTTATA
>NW_012075610.1:0-593 GCF_000956235.1 Wasmannia auropunctata
CCCGACGTGTACCTCGTCGAAAAAGTTTTGTGCAAAAGAGGGAATGAGGTATACGTGAAATGGCTAGGATTGGACGATTCACATAATTCATGGATACACAAGGATAACGTGTTGTAAAATAAATTTTTACCATAAATTTTTTTTTTCATTTGTTGTACCTCTCGGTGGAACAAAAAATAATTTTGGGGATCGGTCCGCTTGAAGGGTAGGAACCCATGAGGAAACGCGTGGTATAAGCTGGGACACAGTCACTTAACACTGTTCTACGGTTAATTAACTTTATTTCCCCTTTTTGGGTACAAATAGTTCCCCGATAATATTGTAATGTTCCCGTTTCACCACTAAGGTCGTGACTACGTATATGTTCACGTTCGCGTCGCGACTGTCTTCCCGGCACCCGGTGTCGTGCAACTTGATTGCGGCGCGTAACGTCGGTTTTACTTTCTCAATCGAACTCTGCTGGGCGCACGATTAGGCAGTCCCTTATATAGGATTTTCCCGGTATCCTATTTCACCTCGCGATGGTCCGCGATCGGACCATATTTGGGCATGGGAAGTCAGGTGTCGTCTTCCCATGCGACCTTGATTTGCGC
>NW_012075611.1:0-411 GCF_000956235.1 Wasmannia auropunctata
ACCATACCCTGCAGTATGAAAATTATTGCAGAAAAATAAGTAAAACCTAAGATACTGTAACAAATTGCTCTTCCCATGAAAGCGTGTCGTCGCATGATCGTACGTTTCTCTTCGGTATCGATCGTGGAATAATCATTCACGGCAGAAGAGAAATTGGAAATCAGATTGTCGACATATACAAAGCGGAAGGACGACATTTTTAACACACCGAGAATGCCGCAGGTCATAAGCATAAGAGCATCGACTTTTAAATACGCAGCGCTTGAACCGATAATAATTTCGAGGCACAACGTGATCGTCAACATGACCTATACAAACAGGAAGGATGTACTGAACTTTATTATAGAGTCTTATGCCTGTGCTTTGTTTTCAATGTGCACCAAACATTTCACTTAAACAATCGGAAGAGCA
>NW_012075612.1:0-381 GCF_000956235.1 Wasmannia auropunctata
TGTCTGGATGTCTGCGAATCGAGACGCCACCGAGAATCACTCGGACCGAGGCAAAGCAGCTCTTTACCCCGGTGTCGGCGGTTGTTCGGCCGGGAACGATGCACTTTCGGGGGTGCATCGTTACAAATTTACTGACAAAACTTGACCGCAGATTAGCGGTAGAAATCGAGCAGGATCTGCTGAAAGTAGCTAATAGCAGATTGACCGAAATCAAACACTCTTTGCTGTTTTGTATTTGAATTGTGACGTTATTGGTACTAAAGGACCTTTAAAAATAATTTTTTTATACCTTTTATTTTATTTGAAACTAAATAATTTATATTAATTACAATATTATAATATATATATACATATACACACACACACACACACACACACACA
>NW_012075613.1:0-725 GCF_000956235.1 Wasmannia auropunctata
TCGGCGAATAAACGCATATCCGTCCGTCATACCGCTGAATGCAGGCGCGCGGCGAGATACAACTGTCCCACCACTCGTCAACTATCGGCTAGCAACTACCAGCGGTGGGGCGGTCGTAGGTTTGTTTTTTATTGCTGCACTAGAACTGCACTAGAACTGAACTGAACTGGACAAAGTGCAAGCAAGGACGTAGTGCAAACAGCCAATAAAGAACGTTACAGTGCAAAGGCAACATGGCGAATCCTATTGTATTCGAATTATTAGATTCATCTGATGAAGATGAAGTAATTATAGCACCACCATTAGAAGCAATCGTCATCGAAGATAATGGTAAGTACAAATTACATATATTATTGCATATAGATTAATGTTATCAATAATATCATAATATACGCTAATTTAAATTTAACCTAATTTTTTAGAACACAACGAATTACAAATCTTACAGCCACTGTTTAGATTAATGAGAAGAAAACAGCATATAAAAATACCAAATTATATCGAAAATATTATTAGTAATTATGATGACAAAGATTTTATAATGCATTTTCGATTTTCCAGAATAATAACATACGATTTAATAAATCGATTCAGAGTATCCGATATATTTACTTCTATACAAGGTATAATTAAGTACATTTATTTATTTCTAAAATGAAAACAAACTAAGAACAATTAATATATAAATTTATAATTAATAACAATATTAATCAACAATAAAAAAA
>NW_012075614.1:0-306 GCF_000956235.1 Wasmannia auropunctata
AATGTTATTTAACTTAAAACTTGGTTTTTTTTGTTTTTTTAATTCTAACAATGTAGAATTAACCTGGTATATTATACATTCTATTTATTAATTTTTACAGTTCAAAAAAGAACGTTTTGAAGATGATTAATAGAAAATTTGACGTTTCTTCACGTAAAAATATAATAGTTTTGACATACATGGAAGTCAAAAATAACAAAATATTATTTAACTTAGAAATTGGTTTTTTGTTTCTTCAATTTTAACAGTGTAGAATTAACCTGGTATTACATTCTATTCATTAATTTTTACAGTTTAAAAAAGAAC
>NW_012075615.1:0-308 GCF_000956235.1 Wasmannia auropunctata
CGTACGTACATACGTACGTACGTAGCCCAGCGTGAACATGACAGAGTCCTGCCGGTATAATCTGACATCGACGCAGAGCGCGAAACAATACCGCCGCGCGTCGGACTCTCGCGTGACGAGAGAGAGGAGTATCGTGACGTGCGGTGACGTGACGAACTGCATGACGTGCACCGACGTCCGTCCGCGGGATAGCCTTCGCTTCGAGCGTTTTCATCGAGATTTATAATCGAAACACGGAATGATCGGATATTCCCTTTTCTGTCGATTCTCCTGTTTGTTCTCTCGTATGCCGTCTTCTGCTTGACACA
>NW_012075616.1:0-354 GCF_000956235.1 Wasmannia auropunctata
AAAAGAATAAGGAACTTTTCTAAACATTAATAAAAAATATGAGATGTTTTCAAATATTTATATAGCCGCAGTAAAGATTAAAAAAAAAAACGCTTTCCACTCATACTGGGTCCAGTATGACATAAATGATCTTTCTTTTCATAATAAAATTTTAAAAATATGGAAAACTAAATACAGTGAACTAAATACAGTGTTGTGAAATAACATTATTTTTTTAAGTTTATAAATTTATTGCACTCACATAAAAGAAAAATATTTATTTTTCTCAGATTTCTTTATTGAAAAAAAAAATATAATCAAACATTTTATTTTTTAATCTCTTTCTAGTAAGTTTCGAATGGAATATTATTATAA
>NW_012075617.1:0-360 GCF_000956235.1 Wasmannia auropunctata
AAATATATGTATTATACTCCTATATATAATTTACTTGTATAATCATAACAATTATGTATGTACCTTTCAACTTTTCACTTATCTCTGAAATATCACGTCGTTTAGAATTAACATAATAGCATTTATTTAATCTTAGATGCGTTAAACATTTGCCACAAATTTTCAAAAATTTTCTAAATTTTGAAATGGAAAACTTGCAAAGTGACAGATCCAAATAATGTAAATATTTACATCTAGGTCCAAATTAATAAAATAAATGACGAAGTTAATGTGCATATACATATGTAAAATGCATATTCCGCAAGTTTAAATGTTTGTACAGCAGAGGATCCCGAGATAAATTATTGAAGCGTTTATTGA
>NW_012075618.1:0-334 GCF_000956235.1 Wasmannia auropunctata
CACACACACACACACACACACACACACACACACACACAAAACTAGTTCATGAAAAAGGATACATTTTCTCTTGACACACACAAATTCAAACTTATAATTCTGTTAGCTAATATATATATACTTAATACTTAATAAAATATTTTATATAATATCATACATTAGATTATATGTAAGTTAAAATTTATTAATATACATACATGTACATACATATGTATATGTATACGTATTATATAAATATATGATATATACTACTTATTGTTAAAATCTCATTAAATATACATATATACCAATGAATATATTTTATTATTTTTATATATTAAATTATTACATATAA
>NW_012075619.1:0-417 GCF_000956235.1 Wasmannia auropunctata
GGTCTGCCTTGCCAGCCCGCTCAGAGATGTGTATAAGAGACAGACCGATGTGTCCACGACTGTACACATAAATAACGCTATTCAAAATGTTCTTTTTTTAAAAATGCAATTATTTCTCACAACAAATAAGTATATAATGTCAGTATTATAGACGTTCCCAGATTGCAATGTTTTCGATATAGAGATCGCGGATAATTTCTTTCTCTTTTATCAATACAAAATCGACTCAAATGAACTTGCTTTATATTAATGGTAACTGTAATTCACGCATTAGACACTATATATAATTGCTCACATTTCCATTATTACTTAATTAACCACATTGACTGCCACGTCTGAAAGCGTTCAATCATTAAAATGACAAAAAAGCTCCGTTGTTGAATGACGTTTTATGGTAAAAAAATGTAAATTATGTAA
>NW_012075620.1:0-320 GCF_000956235.1 Wasmannia auropunctata
CGATAAAACGTTAATAATTGAACCATCGGAAATTGTTGATTGTCATCGCGGATGCTCTTTGCAGTCGATCGAGGAAAGGATGATACTACTTATCGATAATCTTCGTACTTTCGTACTTGAACTCTTGAAGCAAGTAGCCGTCCTATCGCTCCAGTGCTTTAACTAACGGCTTTATTCGAGGTCATTGGTATCAAAGTTAGGATTAGATGCCGTTATCGACCCAAGAATGCAAGTGTATACATATATACATACGAAACCAAATCCTCACTTTTATTATCTCTACACATACAGCCTAGGTAATAGATCGGAAGAGCACACGC
>NW_012075621.1:0-320 GCF_000956235.1 Wasmannia auropunctata
AGAGATGTGTATAAGAGACAGCTGTAGCGTCTCTGTTAAGTAAGCACAAAAACATCTCCTGACCGTCATGTAGCGAAAAAATATACTTGGCGGGAGACGCTGCCGCGTCTCCTGATATACTATGACGATATTCTGTGAAAGATCTCAGAATTTACTTGTGCTATCTGGGGTGTTTTTTAATGAAATCGGCCTCTAATATACCGTCATATTCCATGGCTTCGATATCTTTTATCATGTCGAATGGGTGTTTACTGTCCCCTCTCGTAATTGAATCGTCATGTAGGCTCTTCCTATTGTTGCAATAGTATGACTCGTTATTC
>NW_012075622.1:0-336 GCF_000956235.1 Wasmannia auropunctata
AGTGACTGGAGTTCAGACGTGTGCTCTTCCGATCTGTTAACGTTATTGATAATTAGCATGATCTTTATGATTTCCATAACTATGAAAAGCATAGGAGCTTATCTTAATTTAAGGGAAAAAGATTTCACAGTAGATAGGCATTCATTCGTTAGATATGAGTTATAAAAATGATTAGTTTAGTCATCGGCGCGCAGTAAAACGATCCGGCGAGTCCGATCCGCGGTAACACGTGGCGGGCTTGATTTATGCTCGATCACCCTCACTTAGAAGCACGCACGCACGCACAGTCACGCACATATACACGCGCAGATACGACAAAGAGAAAGAGAGAGAGAG
>NW_012075623.1:0-611 GCF_000956235.1 Wasmannia auropunctata
TATTATTAAAGCCTTAAAACAAATTTTTTATTACTTTTATTGTTTTCTTAAAAAAAATTCCCAAAGTTACCTGATTTTTAGGCGGTCAAGGTGGTGTAACCCCTTAATACATTGTACATCTTTTGCTTTATTGTATTATTGTTGCATTATTTCACTCACCAATAACTGCGGTGGCTCACAGAGGCAACTCATTATTTACTATTTGATAATAAAAAGAGTCACAGACAAATTAACAGATAGATAGACTGAGCGAATAAGATGAAGAGAATTCGAATGTGTGCATGTGTGCGTCAACTGATCATAGCCTTAAACACCTGATTGTAACGGTGAGTCGCGCCGGCCCTGCTTATCTCTCGTATTTGCCCCGTGATACGCTTATTATTTCTTTTTATAACTTGAAAATTAAGCTCTGCACAAATTTTTGTCAAAGGAAAAATCGTCTCAGAATACGGTTAGGAATACGTATATTCAAGAACACTATGATTATTCTGAATCACCCTGTATATTTACATATACGAGGGCAAGATGAAAAGTTCTCGGTCTGACATAGAAATGGCACCGGATGTGTCAAATGGCTATAATTTTTGTTAAGTTTGATCCTTCAGAGGCCT
>NW_012075624.1:0-593 GCF_000956235.1 Wasmannia auropunctata
TATATATTTAGAAACTAAATGAATGAAATTGATATATATTATAAATATAAATATCCTTTCCTAAATTTATTACTTGTCAAATATTGATTTCTATAAAAAAAACTCTCTCTCTCTCTCTTTATATACATATATATATATATATATATATATATAAATGTAATCAAGACATATATTAGTATGTTAAAGTCATTTATATGTTGATCAGTTAAATTAATCAATTATGCGAAATTTAAATTATTTTGTGTCTGCATGTGAAATCTTCGTATTTTTATTAATTCCGCCATACGTTTGCATTCTCATTTGCAGTGGGCTTGATTCATCCTGCAAAAATAATTTTTTTTAATTATATACTCATAAAATATATGAAAAACATCTATTATCATATATATTATGGACAAATTATGCAAAATATACCAATTTTAATAGCAATTATATAATTAATTTAAAAAAAATGTTTATAAACTTATCATTGAATATTTATTCAATTAAAAGTAAATACTAATAATTTGAAAATTAATTAATAAGTGAGATAATTACCCTATATTATATTTTATATCGAAAAAATAAATATATATGAATAAACGTAATAACTT
>NW_012075625.1:0-327 GCF_000956235.1 Wasmannia auropunctata
AAATGTTTGATGAATTTTCGTATGAAAAATTTTTGAGTTGTCATATTAAAAAAAATGACGATTTTAGGATACGTCGTGCAATTGTCAATTTCAGCGAATATAATGATAAGTATAATTTTATCGAATATTATATATATTATTTGATTTTTACTTACTTGATTTGCTTCCGGACAAGGTTCGCAATTAGTTTTACACAGTTCGACATTACATTCGATGAAGAGATCCATAACGTCGGGGAATTTGAAGGCTTGGAAGAAAGCGTAAGCGATAATAGATGCGCCCGTATTGCCGGTATCGTTTGTCTTTTGGAAGGCACCGAACAGCTTC
>NW_012075626.1:0-331 GCF_000956235.1 Wasmannia auropunctata
CCCAGCCGCAAACCAAGCGGCTACTTGCAAATGTAACGCAATACACAAGTGAGAATTATTTTTTCTATGTCACGTTCTCTATGTAAAGTACACACTTTCCACGAGATAATTCTCGCATATTAACAAAAAACGGAAATTCGGGCAGCAAAGGCTAAATGGTTTACTTTTCAATGTAAATATGCACAAATTCAATAACCACTGCTATTGAATTTTTTTATTTATTTTATCATAAAAAGATTAATTATATCTAATTTAATGTTCATAAAGGCCGTAGCCGGATAAGGAGGGGCAATCTGCCCCCGCGCTGATCATGACCATTTTTTACAGTTTA
>NW_012075627.1:0-336 GCF_000956235.1 Wasmannia auropunctata
AATTAAGCGTTACGGGACACCCTGTATACCGATTTAAATAAAGGTAAGACTCTCGAGATATAATATCTGTTTTCTTAACAATGTTTGAAACTTGTAAATCTTTCCTACGTATTTTCCTATGTATGTATTTATAAATAATCCAACGATAAATAATGTTAGAGTGTTACACAGTAATTCGATTCAACGCAAACTTACAAATTTCAAGCAAAGTCTTTCGTGTAATCTATAGCGTAGGAATACGATACGATTGCATTTTGAAAATATTTGCAGTTTTACATAGAATGCATAAACAAATAATTGCCAGAAAAATTACAGCAAAGATCGGAAGAGCACACG
>NW_012075628.1:0-485 GCF_000956235.1 Wasmannia auropunctata
TGCATCGATCGGAAAGGATGATAATCCGATGGGGCTAAATCTGGAGAATAGGCTGAGTGCTGGACAATTTCCCATTCGAGCTTTAACAATGTTTCTTTCACGGTTCTTGCAACATGTAGTCGCGCGTTGTCATGCAAAAGAATCATTTTCCGTCGATTACTGCCCGACTAGAAATTTGTTCTGGCATGCCAGATGTCTCGATAATGTCTACCCAGAAATTGTCATGGCATTTCCCAATTAATAATAAATAATGTTGGCCTGGCCACTGACAGGACTCTAAACAGTTTTTTTAATCTTTGAGATAAGATTTTCTTTGAATATCTCAAAATATGTGAAAGAAACATTGGAACTCAAGTGTGAAGTTCTCCAGCATTCAACCTGTTCTCCAGACTTGACCCCATCGAATAACCATCTTTTTCGATCGATGCAACACGCGTCGCTAATATACATTTTTTCAATTACAAACAAATAGGAAAATGGGTGGA
>NW_012075629.1:0-340 GCF_000956235.1 Wasmannia auropunctata
ATTTACTATCAAGAGCTGAAAGGGAAAAATGAAAAGATATTCGATGTGGATAATATTCTATTCGATTCTATTGATGACATGATATTCAAAAATTGGTTTGTTCTTGATAAAGAACAATTTCAAACTGTATGCAGTTTTTCCGTAACATGTCAGCCTAAGCATGTTGCTGTTTTACTTTGTAAAATGCGAACTTCTCTTTCTGATGAACAACTTTCATTTTTATTCGATGTTTGGGAGAACTATATTGAAAATCATATGAAATCAGCAAGAAAAGATTTGCACAAGAATCTCGTTCCACACTTTATCAATCGGAATTCAACTCACATTAAAAAAGCACCCC
>NW_012075630.1:0-341 GCF_000956235.1 Wasmannia auropunctata
AATTATAAGTACGTTCATAAGTATTCGTTTCGGAATGTAAGAGAGACTCCTATTTGAATATCTCAAAAATTATCTTTTAGAGATAAGAATTTATATTTTTTGCAACTAAAGAAATATATATGTTTATTGATTTTTAAAATGAAAATTTTATTTGATTTTTGAAAGAAAGGAATACAGCTTTTTTAAAAATATAGTTTACTCTAAATTATTTAAAAGATAAAGTTTTATTATTGGTTTGCTTTTAATAATTTGAAACCTTTCCCTATTTGATCACAAACTATTTACTTTTCTATATTTATCTCAAGAAAACAGTGGAAGACACAGATCGGAAGAGCACACGT
>NW_012075631.1:0-988 GCF_000956235.1 Wasmannia auropunctata
TATATATATATATATATATGTGTGTGTATCCATTTTAAATGGAACTTATAATTCGCATCAAATTTTAAAAATATAAATAAAATATATAATTTCACTTGTTATGTACATACATTATATATGAAAAATGAAAAAAATGATTTGATTATACTAACAAGACATACCTATATAATTGAATAAATTTTAGTGAAACCAAAGAGACTTTCTCATTATAATAACAGAATAAAATTCGATATTTTATAACTAGAATGTTCGATAGACTTTACTGTACGGATTTGATTAATATTTTCTAGTTGAACGTTCCTCACGAACAGTAGGTACGCTGTACCGCACTGCCATGAGATGGACGCGGCGAAATTCAGTTCTCATTTTTAAGAATCACACAGAAAAGAACAAAAGGCGCATTATGAGATTTTTCACTATCTATAAAAGTGGGATTAAAGATGGAAGTAATTAAAACATATATTTTGACAATACAGTTTTTAGTTCAAAATTAACTTAAGAACCTGATAATCTCTGGAAGTTAATAAGTTAAAATGTATTAATATAAAAGAGACTCAATTAAGTAATAAGCAATTCTGGTATATTTAACAGGAAAGAATTGTTTGATTAACAAAAATTCTAATACATTTAACAAGAAAGATAATTTGATCAATGAAATTCTTATTTAACAGGAAAAAATCATAATTAATTATAATTAATCATATTCGTCTGGTAAATACTACAAGAATAATTAATCGATTTTTGAACAGACATACTAGTTGAATTTATCAGATTTTCAGTTAATGCAACCAGATTCTTTTTCTAGTAAAATGCGAATTTTTATGTGTAAAATACAATACGCGTGATTCACTTTTTTTATACACTAGCATTACAGACGCACGCTTCGCGCGCGCCATTTAGCTGCACTTTTTACTATTACAATTATACATCAACCTCAATGCATGCAACTGTCAAAATATGCAATGATAGCACTCACGAAGTTAGCGCA
>NW_012075632.1:0-634 GCF_000956235.1 Wasmannia auropunctata
AGGTTTTGAGTCGCGGTGAGAGTACTGACGATTTCGAAAGCGAGCGTGCGAAAAAAGAAAGAAAGACGGTGAGCGTGCCGGGCGAATAAACTGGAGTATCTAGAGGGGTGTGCGGTCCCCGACTGCGATATATGTATATATTCTTGTTTAGAGTGATTCTGTGATACGGAACTTTATATTAAATACATTATTGCCTATATACAAGATCCGCTGTCCGACTCATTTATTGCTGCGTGTGTGATTTGCCTTTGTCCTTCCCGCTGTTAAGCTTACAAATGTATTTTCTCTTGTATATTTACAATATTAAAGCTATTTGTAATAAAAATAAAATAATTTTTACAATAAATTAATTGTGCTTCGTTTTCTTCTTGCCCACTACATATAATGCGGATGGATGGAAATGAACCTAAAGTAAGAGGCACAAGTATATTAAAGAAAAATATGTGTCTCACGGTAAATTACTATAACATAAAAATTTGTATGTACGCTTCACTAATCTCACACAATACAGCCGATTTTATTGGTTTCCAATCGGGAACTCCACATGCATCAATCCATTTTTTTTCCAAATTTGGATCTTGAGTAAACTTTGTCATGTAATAATCTTTGTTATTTGAGTTTGTGCATCTCGGAG
>NW_012075633.1:0-347 GCF_000956235.1 Wasmannia auropunctata
AACATCAAGTTTGCTTACTGTACGTTTGATACCATGGAGCTGTCTGAGAGAAAAAGAATACGGGGGAGCAATTTGATATTTCTCTCTGTGCGTAATATATGAAGCGTGCAAATTTTGTAATTTGTAGAGGTGTTACGTATTTTTATGGAGACTTCTTGTAGCTGATAAGACGGCAATAACAATTGTTATCAATCTTATTTATTACTGATGATGGTTTGACTGTAATTACATGTGACATTTTATCAAAAAATTGCCATCCGTTACCACAACTTGAAAATGACTTTTAGAAAATTGCTTAGAGAAATTATATTCCTGTCTCTTATACACATCTCTGAGCGGGCTGGCAA
>NW_012075634.1:0-347 GCF_000956235.1 Wasmannia auropunctata
TAAATCATACTGCAGTACTGGATAAAAATACTATATGCCGTAAATAATTAAATTAACATTGACTCGAATTCATCGAAGATTTTATATCCCTTTATTGATTGATAAAAAAAAGTGTTTAAAATGGTACATTAGAATCATCGCGATACATGAAAGGTTTTATTTTGCAAATTAAAGAAAAAAATTTTTATTTAAATACACATTTCTATTTAAAAACATTTTTACATTTTTTATGTCCTGTATGAAACTAGGCCACACATTTTAGCGCATCCTTACTATTATTAATTACAATCTTTCTTTAATCGAATAATAATATTGACTCATTACTCGTATGCCGTCTTCTGCTTGAA
>NW_012075635.1:0-636 GCF_000956235.1 Wasmannia auropunctata
ATGTCCGACACGGCAAAACTTAAGATTGAAGTTGTGTTTTGCAGTGTCGATCGGTGTTTCTCTGTGTCATAGATGGAAAGCACCACACTATAGACACTGTGTCACACAGTGCCGCCTGTGTCTCTTGTTGGAAAGCACACTTAATATCTCGTTACTCGTAATATTTTTAAAATTTTGTCACATTTTAAACTTAAAAAAGATTTTTGAAAAAACTTTAAACTTTTACAAGTTTTCAAGTTTAAAAAAAAATTATAATATGAGAAATCTTAAGGGTTTGATTGTGCATCACACATAACTTGAAAATTACAAAAGTTAATAAATTTATTAGATATTGATCATTGAAATTGTAAATATTCCAATAAATAGCCTAAGTCCCGAAACACAATAGAATAGATGTAGTAACACAATATAACCAGTAGATTCATTCAGCGAAAATTGAGTTTTCGCGCAGGTATCGCCGCGCAACTTTTGTTTTGGGTTGGATCCAATGAAATGCAAGATGATAGGAACGTACCTAGAGAGCACAAAGTCGTCTAAAAAATGACTAAATGGTGACTAAATAGTTATAAAGATATCTTTTAAAAAACGAATATAGTCGACGAAAAGATGACAAATCGGAAGAGCACACGTCTGAAC
>NW_012075636.1:0-432 GCF_000956235.1 Wasmannia auropunctata
GGCGGGGGGGGGGCGACGAAAAAGTAAAGCGACCGGGGGGAAGAGCGAGAATGGATGTGGCAAGGTGTAGCCGTGCGCCTCCGGTAGGAAAAGGGGGATGCGAGTGAGCTGTTTAGTAGAGTGCCCAAAAATTTTTTTCTTGTGCGTTAGAGTAGTATCGAGGAAGTTGCGAGTTGTATCGGAGTCGGACGCTCGCAGGACGGGCCGTGGGAGTCGGATGAGCTCAGACTACGAGCCATTCACTCCCGGTCACTGCCAGCCACGATGGAAGATGCCCAGTCTGGAGGCGCGGGCACAGGTTGGGCCGTGGAAAGGGGATGCCCGGAGGTTGAGGGCCCGCCAAAGGAGCCATCTCCCCCAGGCCACTGAGCGGCGCAACCGGACTGATCGCGGGAGTACCGTATCGTTTTTGGAGTGAAGCCGTTTCGTTTT
>NW_012075637.1:0-367 GCF_000956235.1 Wasmannia auropunctata
AGTAGTCTGCGGAAGGAAGAAGTCCATCTCGAACGGATAAACCCATCTCTTCCACTTGCACCCTGATCATCAATTTCGTTGCTGTCTAATGACTCGCTGATATTTCTGCTCTTGGTACTGCTACTACTGGTACTGCTGCCAACGTTTTCGAAACATCTCGATCTACGATCTCCTATCTCCGAGGAAAATCTAAACAAACAATATAAATGAGAAAACAAATACGACCAAACTTTAATAATCGTCATCGTCATTATTAATTTTATATTATTATATTAATTTAATAAGTTAAAAAAAGCTCAACAAAGTAACAAACTAATAAATCAAATAAGGGCTACAGATCGGAAGAGCACACGTCTGAACTCCAGTC
>NW_012075638.1:0-374 GCF_000956235.1 Wasmannia auropunctata
CGTGTGCTCTTCCGATCTGCGCGCATTGGATTACTTGCACGAATAATACAAGACCTTTTGAGCTACGATTGGAAGCGTAGAAAAATAATTGTCCCTTAGTTTTGATGCTTTTATACAGGAAGAGGCGAATAACAAAACGTTTGTGTAAAAGTGAAGTATTTATTCGTCCAACACCGATGATTGTTGGTTTCAGAATGAATACTACAGCGTAAATGGAGAGGGCAGGGGTCAACCGAGTTACTGCGAGAAAAGGAGGAGGGCGCCACTGGCGCTAATATTGTAGGGATTCTGGTGACATTAAGTTGCACTTTGTGCACTCCTACTACATTTTAGTTCAGTTATGCTTCTGGTATATATTTAGTTTATGTTCTTGA
>NW_012075639.1:0-376 GCF_000956235.1 Wasmannia auropunctata
CGTGTGCTCTTCCGATCTGATGGGAAAAAAGAAAACTATGTTTTAATGTGAGAGTTAACAAAAAATCTCATATAGAAATAAAATATATTTAAATGGTGACAAATAAGAAAATGACAAGTAACGTTTCAATTGCGGTCTGTGAGACCGATATAGAGGTTTAAAGGTTAAATGAAAATTAAAGAAATATGTAATTTAATAAACTTTCTTAATAATAATTTATTAATAATTTGTTTATTGCAAACTAAAATTTAGGTTCTCTTTATTTTAACATTATTTGGAATTGCTGTTGTTCTTTCACGTGACGGGAGATGTGGTTTCAATTCCTCTATTTTGCAAGTTATTTCGATAAACGATATAGGTCCATAAATTCTTTTTC
>NW_012075640.1:0-376 GCF_000956235.1 Wasmannia auropunctata
CTATGAATCATCTGCTTTAACGATTAATTATTATTTCAATTTTTTTTGTTAATTACCGAAATACATGAACTACAATACTATACGATACTCGTCTTTACAGAGTGCATAACATTAGTAAAAGTGAAGTACATATGTAATTTTTTTTTCCTTTGGTGGTTATGTTTTCCGGTTGGGAAACTTGTGTGCCTTCAACCCAGTCCTTTGGATTCCGTGACACAAAGTTACTTGGGCCCATTTTCACAATGTACGGTTACCTAAAGGTTAAAAATTACCAAGAAGTTTATTGTTTAATGACGTTCGATTAGGACTTAATCAACCAGTTAACTGGATGTCAACTGAACTGATGTACACGTAATCTTTAGATCGGAAGAGCACA
>NW_012075641.1:0-791 GCF_000956235.1 Wasmannia auropunctata
CTAAAAGATCACCAAACAGATATACTCTTCAGCAACTGATCAATAAAATATGCTCATTAAATATTTTTACCGTACTTTGTGCAGATCGTCCGTACATCTGTCGTGGGTCTTGACAATTTCAACAAAAAGAAGGGAACAGGTGGAATCATTTCCCTCTTCGTCGAAGGCCGATGAGGCGGTAGCACATTGCTCGCTTTAAATAAGCAATGATACGCGTGGGCATAGATACGGTTTATGTGAATCGAGATCAGTGAGCTTTGAAAACATTTTAAAATACGAAGGGCGAAAAGAATAAGCAGAAAATTAAATTTCTGTGTATCTGTATATGCATCGATCTTTGCGTATAATATTCTTACGCTGCGAAATGGAGATTTAAGGGAAGACTCACGATTTATATTTCCATAAGAAACCAAGATATAGTGTAGCACAGAGAGCGGTATAGTTTACTGTAGTTTTTATCATATTATATTTTACGTAAATTATTTTTTTCATAAAACAATATTTGAAAAAATACGCAATATTCCAATATGTGTTGGTGTAACTAGTGAAGGCGTATTTACGTACCGCCTCTGTACACGCTTCACTACTATTAAATAATATTTATCAAGGTGATGTTTATTACCCCGTTTAAACACCACTAGCTGTAGGATCCCAAAGCATACTCTTGTTGTAAACAATGTTGTTTGCATTATAAATTTTTAATAATTGCTTTTAGCTTAATTTTATGTATATATATATATATATATATATATATATATATATATATATATATATAGATGTGTATATATATA
>NW_012075642.1:0-1100 GCF_000956235.1 Wasmannia auropunctata
TAAATTTAATTCTTTCTAACTTTTTGAGTGGATATAGACATAGCACCACGCAAAATTGCAATGTAAAGACACAATTTTGAAATAAAAATTCTAATATATATCCCACGCATTATCATTCAACAATGTTATCACAATTATTAATTCTTTAATAAATTTTTAATATGGTTTGCGTGTATGTTTTTTATTTTTTTATATTTCTTTTATTTAAAGGTTGTTCGTGACGCAGATAAGTGTAAATTTTGTCTTTGATTTTTGTCCACAAAATGGTGTTACCAGTTGTAAAATTACATTACAACATTTACAATAACACTTATCAAAATGCTAAAAGTTTTCTGAAAAAAAAAAAAAAATCCCGTAGATATAAAAGTTGAAAACGGTGTTGTCTTCAGAATTAGTGTAGCTAGCACATCATATTTTCGAGAAGAATGAAATTAAAATTTCTGAAGAACGCGTTTTTAATTTTTTAAAAATCGTACAGGACAAACCTGAGAACGTGAGGGTAATACAATTAATATTATTATCTATAATTATTTATAACAATATTAATTTTATTATTCTATTAAAATTTTCTCTTTCAGAACTAATTTTTGCTATTAATGATAGATTTATTGGATAAAATACAATTATTTCTGTTGTTAAATTTTCTGACTTTTGCCTTAGCGTGCAGTAACAGTTGCTTGCACGCAACATAGCACAACAAACACACATTACTGTACGGTGCAAGTAAATAGTTTCGTAATATTGAAAATACTTACAATTAGATTCGAATACAATGTTTAAACTTTCATTTAAGATCTTTCAGAAGTTTCTAACGCGTCAAGTTCGTTTGTTATAATTTTTTAGAAATCGTTGAAAACGAGTTTTTTAAGAGTTTTTCTTATTTTTTCGAAAATTTACGTAATACTTAAATTTGAGAACAGTAGGGGGAGATGGGGATCCTTCGTACGGTTTTGGAAATTTTGCTTCCCAAACTGTGTTAAATGCTTTTACACTACTTAAGTTTGTATTAATAAATAGTATAGAATATAGATATCCAGTTATAATAAAAACATGCAATTCAAATAATAAATTAATATATAACTGAACGCAGATGATTTTTA
>NW_012075642.1:12285-16710 GCF_000956235.1 Wasmannia auropunctata
AGGCATAATATACTAAAAATTGGTACCATAATTTTAAATATGATTCTTTTTAACTTTTTAAGTAACTATGGACACAAAGCTTTGCACAATTGCAAAGTAAAATACACAATTTTGAAATAAAAATTCTAATTTATACTCTATGCGATATCATTCGACAATGTTGTCATATTCGTTATCATTATCATTAATTCTCTAATATTTAATATGATATGTGTGTGCTTTATTTATCTTTATCTTTATTTTATTTTATGATTGTTCGTGACTAAAACAGCCATATATATATTTATGCCATTCTGGATATACTTTTATACACAAAACGATATCGCCAGTTATAAAATTGCAAAATTTATGAATAATTTAAAGTTTATTTGATATTTCTTTACATTAAAGGATGCAGCTCCGATTATTTTGATTTTGACATATGTTACAGAGGTGAGGGTATACTGATCAATTTTCCTTATAAGTACATAGAGTATTAATTATAAAAATGTGTAATAATAAAGATTTAAAATAAATACATTTATTTTAAAATTAATACATTTGATTAGCTTATGTATTGCTTGATATAGCACTTACTAAATTACTATAGTTATTTTTTAATTTAGTTTGCCTTAAATGTGAGAGATTTTTTGCTTTAATTCTTAAATTAAAAAAAAAGGTATTAATTTTATAAAATTATATTTTAATGATAAAAACATTTTACTTTCTGAAAACTTTATAGTTCTATTATTTAGGCTTTCAACCAAGTTCTCGATCAGATATTCATTCAAAAGTTTGAAATATCAGGTATCAAAATTCAACTTCGTAGAAGGCGCTCTTAAAAATTTATTTGTGATATTTACTTACGCAGTATGGTTCATCTTGCAATTGTTTATGAGAAAAAAATATTTTAGTACAAAATACGAAATGAGACAAAGCATATAAGAAACCAAAATATTAACAAAATTTATGTTATATTATTTATATTGCACATTTTTTAATATCTAAATTTATTATAATAGCAGATATTTAGGTATTTCTATATTTTTTTATAGTATAATAATCATGTTTAATAATTATAGAAAAAATTCATATTGAACAACATTAGAGATAGATTATAGGTAAATAGATAGAGACAAAAATAAAATTAAGATTTTTTTTTAAATATTATTATTATAACAATTTTAATTATTTATTTGTCTAATTAAAAGATGTAATTTGCATTTATTTTTGCAGTTTTTTGTTATCCTTCGAGTGGCTTTGTAAAATTATAGAATTATTTTCTATTTTTATTAAACTAGCATTACAAACGTGCGATTCGCGATTCATTACTTAACATTTTTTACTTTGTATTTGTTATAACACACTCTATCAACTTTAATACACATAACTGTCAAGGTGCAAATTCATGAGACGCTCGTTTTAGCGTTAGAACAATGGCACACAGAAAAACTTAAGCAGTAAGACGTAAGCAGTAAACAAATCATGTTGGATTTTTGGTAGTCACGTGACTTCGACTTTGACACAAAAATAGAAGCTGGATTTTCTCAGCTTCAACGTTAAAGCTGTTGTTATATTCTAAACATTTTAGAAATAAATGATACAATTGACATTAATTAGTGTCACGATTTTAAATGTCATCTTTTTAACTTTTCAAAAGGCAATAGACATAACTTATTGCAAAGTTGCTATTGCAAGGTTGCTATGAAAAACACAACCTTGAAATAAAAATTCTATTTTTTTTTACGCGATATCCGATACCGTTATCACATTTATTTATTCTATAATATTGTTTTTTAATATGACTTGCATGTGCTTTATTTTTCTTATCTAGTTTATCTAGTTTAAAATTGTACGTGACGGAAATAGATATGTATAAACTCTATTTGTAACCGACATCGATGAAACAATATTAATTAATTTAACGATATCAATTGTAAAATTGGAATATTTATGTATAATTTTATTTGTTTGTATAGAATAATAAGAAGGTACTTTATTAATCAATATTTAAATTAATTTTAGTAATAATCTTAATGAGTGCTTGGAATGATACTTGCAATTTTAAAAAGGCATAAATAATTAAATATTTCTCTCTAAAACTTTATAATAATACGTTACACAAAAAAATTTGCCTTTTATCCTGATCCTTCATTTTCGCTCAAGATAAATGTTGGCAAACTTCGGAAGAGATAGAAAACACATGACAAGAAACATGATTGTCGATAAAACGGAAACAAAAAGGGAAACAGGCAAGAAGTAAAAAATAAAAAGCAGGAAGCAAAGAGCACATTATAGATCCAAAAAGGGAACTGGAAATCCTGGAAGTAGTAATTCACAAGTTCATACAAGAATTTTTTAATATACCATATGCCATAATATGCCATACTTATAAAATAAGAATAAAATGAAAATATGTATGCTAATATTTTTCTTTAAATATTTTTATATTACAAAAAAATGTCTCTTTTACGTATAATAATTTATTAAAATTGATTTTTAAATAATGAAATCGTATACGAGGGCAAGTAAATAAGTTCTTAGAAAATCTGTCAGAGAGCACTCGCAGTGTCATGTCACATTACTTTTTGACAAGTAGCATCGTTCAGCTGATTACTGTAAAATTTTGAGCGGAATTCATCGCGTGATTTCATTTCTGTAGATGATTAAAGCGAACAACCTTTGTATTTTTTGCAAAATGGAAAAAAAACGAGTTTTGTGCAGTGATCAAACATCTATATATGAAAGATTTAACGCCACGTTGAACATATTTTAACATATTAATTTTTTGATTTTTATTTTAATTTCGTACTTTCGCACAGAATAATAAAATTAATACAAAAAAATTATTTCCTTATACTGCACATGCATGTAATTGCATATTAAAGTCAATCTTTATAAGGTTAAAATAAATTCATCATTATATTTATAATCATTGGTTATTTTTATTTCTAGATATAATACATTAGAATAGAAAAATTACATTAGTATATTGACATTTTTCGTCCAATGTTGGAAAACCATTTTTAACAAGGAAAATTTGAAGAAAAATTTGATATTGAACAATATTAAAAACAATATTTCTTTTATATTACTAGCACTACAGGTGCGCGCTTCGTGCGCTATTTAACACTTCTTACTATAATTTACAATTACACATTAATCTCAATACACACAACTGTCAAAATGCAATGATAGCTGCTTACACAAAATAAGCGCAGCAAGACAACCAATCGTACTGCGGAAAAGTGACAACAATAAATTTCGAGAAATGCGAGTAATCGACTTTACATGCACTTTTTTTGGATAGGAATATTATTTTGGCAACTGTCTTTTAACTATTTTTACCAATAAGACATTACAGCTTTTTATTTGTTTTTCTATTTTCTTTTGTCTTACTACTTCTTAAATCTTTAATCTATCAATTGGATTTATTTTTTAACTTCATATATTTTCTCACCGATCCAATTTCCACTTGGACCATAATTACAAACTAGGTATATCGAAATCCAGTCATTTGATTCCTTATACGTTATTAGTCCGCAACCGACTTTTGTTGTTTCAGCCCAGACCATTTGAGTATAATGGCCTGTATTCGAATCAAATCTGCAAATAAATTATTTTATAAACACATTAAAAAATGTGTCATAAATCTACGAGTAGAGATATTTTAATTGAGACTCTTGTGATATATCATACTATTTTTAACACTATTTACACGCAATTATTTTTTACATTTATTTATAATGCATAAATATCTTTATATGTAAAAGTCTATTGCAATCTAAAGAATTAATTTATTAGTATATTTGTTAATATATATTTAAAATATCTATGTGTAATTAGAACATTCAATATTGGAATAATACTTACTCATATTTTTCAACCTTATTTTTGTCAAAGTCAGCTACTTCATCGTACCACATTTGAATCATACTATCTATAAAAGATGTGTCTTCGTCCGAAGAGTATCCCTTGGCTATGTTCTGACCAACTATAAATCTGTCTGCAATGGCATACATTGTTTGCTAACAAATGAATCAGCTACATATAGTTTACGATTATTAACATATGTATAAATTGGGACTTACCTACATCTCTGCATTTATCATGACTAAAATTGCATTGAATGGCCCATCTTTGTGCAATATCCTCTAATTCGTTATCCCAGATCTATAAAAGAATATATGCACATGTATGCAAATACACTGATCCAAAAAATTAGGGAATCACTTTTTCTCAGTAAATTTTTGCCCATTTTTAAACTTTAGTTATTCAGAGAATAATTTAAAAATAGATCAAAAAATGATTTTACAGGGCAAACTCTCTACTATAAGATACTTTTGTTCAATTTTTATTTACTTTAATAATCAAAGGCGTGATCAGTGATCAGCTTTGAATGAAGACATATTTGATACATCTAAAATTTTGAAATTTGTGGTCTTT
>NW_012075643.1:0-390 GCF_000956235.1 Wasmannia auropunctata
CAGACGTGTGCTCTTCCGATCTGTAATTATTTGCAATGACAAAAAGGTTTTTCCCATTTTTCTTACTGACTGATTGATTTTGAAGCTTTGAAAAAAGTTACTTAATTTTATATCTCAATTAAATTACTTGATTGAGTATCAGAAAATGAAGAAAACTTCTCGCAACAATCTTTTTACTCTATTGACGTAAATACCTTTATGAAATTTTTCAAATTAATGGTGATCGACAACAACAACGTAATTTTATGACCATAAATTACAATCTTGCGTAAGTATCGGATACTTTTTAAAAAATATGTCTGATTATTATTTTTCTAACTATACCGCAAGACATCGATAATTTAGTTTAGAGTACAAATAATAATGATAATGACACTTATGCAGCAACAA
>NW_012075644.1:0-607 GCF_000956235.1 Wasmannia auropunctata
CTGTATTATTTATACTCTGTTCACAGCAACGTATCCAACTCGGAAGAGAATTCGTTCGTTTCGCATGTTCCCCTCACAGAATGCTTGGAGAGCTCTTCTCTATTGCTCATTCAGACTCGTACAGCTTATCTATGTCATTATCAAAACATCACACCTTTGGCATACTGATTGCGATTATTATATAAGTATTATTTATTGTTTATTATCAAAACTCCGACGAACAGTTTAGTTCAATGTTTTTCAATGTAAAGACTTCATAACATAACGATGGAAAAAAAAATTGGACATCAAGCCACTGTTATCTCCTTCAAGAAAGAACAAACAAGGTAATTGCAAAGTAAATAAGAAGGTAAATAATGATGAGTAAAAATTAATTATTAATTAATTTGTTTGTAACGAAAGTTATAAACAAAATTCAGGGTTGGGTAGTGGCTAGTTAAAAAAATAAAAATTAAGTTAAAAAGTTAAATAATTTTAACTTAACTTAGTTACATTTTAGGCTCTTAACTTTTAACTTAATTTAGTTACATTTAATCGGTAACTATTAACTTTTGATCTAATTTTCTTGAAGTTACATTTTTAATGCTAGATCGGAAGAGCACACGTC
>NW_012075645.1:0-396 GCF_000956235.1 Wasmannia auropunctata
TTCTACAAGCAGAAGACGGCATACGAGTCCACCGGTGCAAATGAACATATGGTCAATAATCATGGAACAGGTGGTCGATAATCCCTCTTAAACTGGCGGATGAGGTTCATCAGAGTCTACGTACATAATTCTGTGATCAAAAAATGTTTACAAATAACATAAGCATTATAAGCAAAATTTGCATTTGCTCAACGGTCGATCTACATTCTTATGGAAGTCAACGGATCCTCTTGACATGCAAAATTCCGAAGCAAAACAGTTAATAACCAGTCAATTGGTACGTTTGCAGCTACCCTTACAGGGATCACCCTCCGCTGCAGTACCCATTAACTAATTAGTAAAAGACAAAAAGACAAGTTTAACTCTAAACAGCATTAAAATATAGCAGCGAAGAAA
>NW_012075646.1:0-398 GCF_000956235.1 Wasmannia auropunctata
ACGTGTGCTCTTCCGATCTCATTAATTGTGCTTCTATGTGGTCCAATCGTTCATGGATTTTGCTTTAAAATTTGTATAAATAATTAGTAAATACATTTTTTTTTTAAAGAAGTGAAGCTAATACACATAATTACAGGCTTACAGTTAGGAAATATTTCTAAAAAATTGACATTTTTTAAGGTATCTTATTCAAAAATTTGCGTGCATTTTTTTAACAATAATTATTTAGATTCAGTACTTGAATTAAATTTTTTATTTAAAAAAACATATTATTATGGATGTTTGAGTAAATAATCTCGAAAAAAAGCAAAGAATTTCTAAACTTTTGGTTTGTAATGTATCATTAGTAATAGTTTATCTCTTAATAAGCAATGTTTTTAAACATTTATTTAATATTA
>NW_012075647.1:0-398 GCF_000956235.1 Wasmannia auropunctata
CTCGTTAACGATTGCGAATTTTGCAAAATGGTAGAGGACTTTTCGATCCAGTTTAATCTGCTCTACCAGTCCACAAGATATTATCCGGTTATTACCGGACACCCTGTATAGATAAGAATAATTCAAAATGTTACGCATATACCTATATATTTAACGTAGCCATTACATTATATTTTTTTGGGGATTTACCATTTTGAATGTTAAGATATATTAGATTCGAATTTATCGAACTTAAAAATTTAAAAAAAATTGAATTTCACATTAGACGCACGATTTATTAGAATTAGATATCGGTCATATATTAAATCAATAATCATCTTAAATTTTGATATTTTGTGATTAGATTAGAATTCAGTGACCTCAAGTATTTTTTTAAATGGAAAATTTCATGCACCAAG
>NW_012075648.1:0-1049 GCF_000956235.1 Wasmannia auropunctata
AGTCAAACTTTTATTATTTTGTCATTAATTGTTTAAATAATTTGATATCTTTATAATTTGGAGAAATTCATTAAATATTCATATTATTGTAATATATTTAAGATTAAGGAAAGAAGCAGATCTTTTCAAATTGTTTTAAATCAAATTTTTAGTAATAATCTATATTTTGTATTTGTAAGATGTTATCAGAAACGCATTATTTTCTGAATTTATTCTAATTTCCTATTTTTGTTTCTAGCACTGATGCCTTAATTCAGAATACAATAAGATGCAATTTTAAAGAATGCACTGTCATCACGGTAGCACATCGTTTGAATACCATTATAGACAGTGATCGGATTATCGTGATGGACAATGGTTCCATTGTGGTAAGTTTCTCAGTTTACTGAAGCATAAATATATTAAGAAAATTATTGATTTTAGGAATCAGAAATAAAAATACGATTTTTTATGTAAATGTTTACCTAATTTATTCACATATTAAATTTTACTTTTAATTGATAGCATAATAAGTGCAATAAGAACATTTATACATTAATATTTAACAAGAATAAAGAAGGATAAGTATCATCTTAAATGGACATTCTATATTTAAATTTTTATAATTAGGCTTTTCAAGAAGTTAAAATAAAAGTAAACAAATAAGGTTGTAGTAAAATACAACAAAGAATAAAAATTTTTTTAAAGTTTCAAATTCTCATTAATAACTAATAATGCCGTTTCTATGAAATCAATATTTTATTGGACAATACATATTTCTTCCTAAAAAGAATCAATGTTTTATACATTTATCAAAAATATCCAAATTTTTTTTTAGAATATTTAATTTTCTTAGGAAGTGATCCTGATTTTTTATATGTGCATTTAATTATCAAATATGTAACAGGAATTCGGTTGTCCATTTGAGTTGTTGCATAACAAATTGGACGGGTATTTTTCACAAATGGTGGAGAAGACGGGTAATCAGATGGCGCAAAGTCTTTTGGAACATGCGAAGAAGGCTTGCGAGAAGAATAACAATCATTGTGAATTGCGTTTAGCCTGTCTCT
>NW_012075649.1:0-407 GCF_000956235.1 Wasmannia auropunctata
AATATTTTGGAACGAGTGGAGAACAATCCGACGACGAGCTATCGATTACTCGAAGGAGCAATCTTCAAAGGAAGGATTTCCAAATCGACAGTGAATTGATGCCTTTGAATTTCTTTCTTTGGGGTTACGTAAAAGAAAAAGTTTATGCGACAGAACCAGAGAACCTGGAGGAAATGATTAACCAGATACACGATACTGTAGCATTGGTAGATGCCGAAATGCCGTGTAAGGAATGAAACCGTCCGGAGAGCTCACGCTTGTCTAACAGCCAACGGAGAATTATTTGAACCGATTTTGTGAGCAAATCAGCTATTTTTAAAGCTTTAAAAAAAATTTGTTCATAAAAATTTTAAAAATTAATTAATTAATTTAAAAAATTATTTTTTAAATAAAAAAATTAAATTGTA
>NW_012075650.1:0-423 GCF_000956235.1 Wasmannia auropunctata
CGACGCGACGCGACGCGACGTGACGCTTCGGCGAATTGCGCTCCGCTTTTAAGGTGGCACAACGTTACGGAATTAATGCTCCTCTTTTCGCTCTCATTGCCGCAATCAGGGATGTCATACTCGGCGCGCACGAATCGCGCTGGTGCGCCGCGGAGGGTTCTTTGAAGATTTATATCGTGCCGCTCGTTGAATATTCATCGAGGTATCGATTAAGATAGCGATCTCCGGTCACGCTCGTATTCGCGAAATAAAACGGCGAAACGGGGAGGGAGGGAGTAACGACGTTGGTTAATTTGTTCGATCGGACCGGATGATGTAGATTTTGTTATACACTTCGATTTTCTATATCTCAAATTTATCCGAGGCCATATCAGCGTCGCAAATTGTAATCGTAGTCGTATGCCGTCTTCTGCTTGACACAAA
>NW_012075651.1:0-426 GCF_000956235.1 Wasmannia auropunctata
TATTTTATTTTGTTTGTATCGTATAAAACTAGCCTTTAAATTTATGTATTCTTAATATTTTTAATTTACACACATACATTGTATCATATTTATGTTCTTCTATTCAATCTATTCATTTAAAGAACAATTATTCCTAATTTTGCATTTATTTTTATTATCCCGTTTTTTTCAATAATTTTCTGCTATAAAACTGTTAATATGTCTGGTCTTATGTTAGAAAGGATGTGTCCTAAAGCGCTAAATAAACGGCGATTCATTCATTCTTTCTCTCGCCTTTTTCGACAAAATAAAAATGATTACAGCCACATATTATTACGATGTTCACAATACCATAATAAAACATTATAATAGTTATCTGTTATAATAACAATTAATTAATATAATATTATGGAGAAAATTTATTAAAAAGAGATCGGAAGAGCACAC
>NW_012075652.1:0-522 GCF_000956235.1 Wasmannia auropunctata
GGCGTAATCTTTTTCTTTTTTTTTTAAAGTCTTTTGGTAGGATCTATATTGCTGTAAATGATTGCAACTATGCACGCATTTCAAGATACTTAAAAGAGATTTTTATCTTCTTCTCCTCTACCTTCTGTTTCTTCTCCTTCTCTTCTTTTTTCCAGTTTCCTTACTATTATCTCGGTATATACTTACCAGTATATTTATGTCACATACGTGAATTCGACTGCTCCAATCATTCGCGGAACTCGCGAATTAGCTTGAGTAATTTAAAACTCCCGAATATTATGTAATCAGGTAAGCGCGTATCAAGGAACGAGAAAATTAAGATCATCACTTTCCTTGTTCTCCTAATTTCGGGAGACGGCCTGGTGTTTCGCGTTAAATGTACGCGGAGCAACAGTAAGACAGACTGTGTATCTTTATAACGCAAGCAGCTTTTTGTTAAGGTGAGAGATTATGATTATCGGATCTTAAATATACCTAGACTACGTGTGTAATGCCTAGGTTGAGTTTGTAATGTATTTAATC
>NW_012075653.1:0-430 GCF_000956235.1 Wasmannia auropunctata
CGGCGGCGGCGGCGCGGGCGGTGGCGGTGGCGATGGTGGTGTTCGTGGGGTACAGACTGGTCTCGCGTAAAGAGTTACGGCATTGGTATTAATGCCCGATTGTGCCCCTTATGTATTTCGCGATCCAGAAACGCCGCATCGATTGTTCCAGTACCGGTTATATCCTTAACGTCGATTATCTCGCACCGCATTGTAATCGAGTTTTTAATCTTCTGTGACGATTGTCGGCGCGCCGGTTTATTCTTAGCACCTTCTCGCTTTCGAGATTTTTCTCATACGTCTACGCGCGGATAAACTCTTTCCGAGTAATAAAATAATTTTTATATCATACTGATTAAATTTTTTTTTTAATTGAAGCATAATTCACAACTCGATTAAATTTAATTTTTAACATTGAACATTTTTCGTATGCCGTCTTCTGCTTGAGAAC
>NW_012075654.1:0-448 GCF_000956235.1 Wasmannia auropunctata
CTTGCCAGCCCGCTCAGAGATGTGTATAAGAGACAGATCTTGTACCGTGCGTCTATTATCAATGATTTACCTTCTTGTTAATAAATGATTATTGTGCAGATAACATCTGAAGCTATGGGGTATTCAGTCGGGGTATTCAGAAATTCTATACATATAAAACGTTTACATTTAAACAACTAAATAAATTTGCGCACATTTTGTCGAAGCATTAATTAATCATTTTTCGTATGGTAATATACACTTGTGTGTAGTGCATTTTACTCTCTCTTGCAATATTAAAGGCTCGTTGAAATATTTCATAAATTGTATAAAATATTTTCTTTCTCTTTATAATCGCAATTGTATATTTTTCTCCATAAGTAATCAGTAATATATATATGTTAACGCAATTCTATTCATATTTTATATTCTAAAAATAAGATTTATGTACTTTTATCATCTCGTATAC
>NW_012075655.1:0-437 GCF_000956235.1 Wasmannia auropunctata
CATGTGGAACAGTACAATTATAGATCTTGTTTTGTCCTATAAGCAGGGATAAGTGTGAAGTGGACCTCGCTTCGCTTGACATTTGGAAAACCTATGTGAAAGAGTACAATTATACAATTTTTCACGCAAAGCAAGGTCCACTCTCTCTCTCTCTTCCCTGTGTAGTAGAGAGAATCAGCGTAAAATCTTTCCATTTGAACACCGTTGTACGGTGTAATATAATAACGCGCAGTGTTCAATCATATGATCGTCGTATTAAGGGGGTATTCTAGTGTGAATGTTCGTTTTTAAGGTAATTTTTGAGAATTAATTTTATAAAAACGGTTAAACCTATAGATGTAATGTTTTGTTTTTACATTTATACATATTTTGAAGTAACAAATTTTTTTAATGCTTTTTATTGAGAATTACACAGATCGGAAGAGCACACGTCTGAA
>NW_012075656.1:0-524 GCF_000956235.1 Wasmannia auropunctata
AAATGTTTTACATCTGTATCGATGCATCCATAATATTATCCGCAAATTAATATTAATTTTGAATGTCGAATAATGACACAACTCTAAATATTACATTTTTAATATTTTAGTGTCCCCAGAGCAGAGATTGCTGTCCTCATTTGGGGTGTGTTGATCAGGCGTTCAAGTACTGTTCTTGGGATGGCTCACTTGAAAAAAAGTAAACTAGATAACATGTTGTTCTGGATCATATCCATTCCTGGTATATCTAAACAAATATGTCAGAATATATAATGATACCAGAATGATAATATCGTTTAATTCCTTCTTTATATCTAATTGAGGCACTTTTCTTTTTATATTTATATTTATAACATAGACATGAGAATTTCTGTTATAATTTTAAATAAATACATTCTCAAGAGATTGTCAATATCTTTTGTCTTATTTATTAATAATTAATTATATATATACATATATCGATAATTTATTAATTAATTATCACGACGAGATTAACTTTGTCACTAATTGGGACATTTACCTTA
>NW_012075657.1:0-470 GCF_000956235.1 Wasmannia auropunctata
AAAAAATATACTTGAGACCTGTCTCAAAGGTATTAAGATGCAAGTATCGATTGCAAAAGAATCGAGAATAAATGTTGACTCTTCATTTTTTTTTAAGAAATATTAGATTATTGGAAGCACTTTTCGCACATGTAAATATTATACGAAATAAGCCACAAAGTAGCTTGGGTACTTTTTTACCCAACATCAAAGAAAGAGTTTTTGCGACAGATACCTGACAAACTACTACATTATAAGGAGGATGAATACATATACATTTTCATACAAATTTCATACAAAATATGATTTTCTGTGTAATACGAGTTCTGATTTATTTATTTTTATTCCTATATAAATTATAAGTATAATATAATGATAGAATGTTGCAACATATTGTTTTGTTACGCCTTTTTGTATCTAATTTCTTTAGACCAATGTAGTGCTTTTATTCGGTTAATTTGATATCACAGAAAATCTGACCTGGATGATTC
>NW_012075658.1:0-440 GCF_000956235.1 Wasmannia auropunctata
ATAAAGCTGTATTTTCAATTTAGTGGAAAGTAAGTAAGCCCCGGAGATGTCAGTCCATTTATAGACACTGGCGATGACTGGATCTCTTATTAATTGCATTTTTACGATAATCATATAGAATATAACTATTGAATGTAATTATTATTTAAATATTAATATAGGTCGATCACGCTCTTATTCGACAGAGTGTAAGATTGAATTTTTTTCTGGGCACAAAATTAAATAATGGATAGTTTTTGGTGTATTTGAAGAAGTAAAATTTGTATTCTGTATAATTAGCTTTAATTAATATATCCTGGAAATCCTTCGAAATGTGTTTCATTTAATTTTATTTTTCAAGTTAATTTGAAGGAAAACGATTTCTATATTTTGATATAAAGACGACTTGTATAATAATATGTAATTAATCAATATTGTGCCTATATCAGATCGGAAGAGCA
>NW_012075659.1:0-444 GCF_000956235.1 Wasmannia auropunctata
GTGTGCTCTTCCGATCAGTTTGACTTTCCAACAAAATTATTTTGATTGTCCAAAAATTATTTTCAGCAAAATCTGTACCCAACAAAATCGTTTTTTCCGTGTAGTTGCTCGATTCAGCGATCTCATTCTCTATTGTTTTATTTCTACATCAAACACTTTAAGTGTAAAATAGTAAAGTATTTGCTTCGACGAATAGCTATTGTCTCAATATGTTGTACGCAAATCGTAAGGGTTAGTTGAAGAATATAAGATGATAATAGTAGATAGAAAATCAACTGTGAGAGATAACAACATGACACGTCGAGCGATTTGCGGCACTACCAGTACCTGACAGCTTGAGTTTCGTAGCGCAAATGATAGCACGCGCTGGTCTTGCGTGAAACAATAATGCGTTGTACAAATGTATAAACAAACATGACGGCGCGCCGTATAAACAAACACAAC
>NW_012075660.1:0-919 GCF_000956235.1 Wasmannia auropunctata
TATATATATATATATATACACAGGGTGTCCCAAAACTCGCGGATTTCCTTAATTAACAAAATGTTTTCGATACTTTAAAACAAAGCAAACACGCGAAACCGCGCGATAATATATTATATATAATTCATCTTATTGCGCGCGGTTTTGCGTGTTTGCTTTGTTTTAAAGTATCAAAAACATTTTCTTAATTAACAAGAATGCCAAATGCAAATTTGAACCTTGATCTCAGAATAATTAATTGTGAAATAATTCTTTATTTAACAATTAATAGGAAAATATAAGACCAATAAAATAACAAAATTTTTAAATATTATGAAGATCTACTGTGAAAAGTTTGAACAAAATTTTCGTTACTTCGTTTCTGACATTTCTCAATGATAAGATAATATACTGTAATTACTAAAACGTAGATACCATTATACACGCGCAAAAAGTATCATTATCTATAAGTGTTATAATAGTATATTTCCATTTGAAGGACTTTTAAACGAGGCTATAATAATTAGGGAATATACACTCAGTTCCAAAAAAAGCGGTACACTATAAATTTGGAAAAAATTTTCCAAATTTCAAATGATCATAACTTGGTAAATAATGAAGATAATAATATGTTTAAAAAAGCGAAATGAAGCTTGATGTATCCACTTAATGAATATTTGAACGGCAATTATAAGCGGTAATTTTTTTCAAAATGGTGGATGACAAAATAAGAAGGTGTAAAATTTGTAATCAAAGGCGCGAGTTTGCGACGTCGCACGGCGTGGATCAGGTATCGCAGCTTAACACACAAAATGCACATGAAAGTATGGACTTTTATCTTTAAAATGTTTTTTTACGGAGTTCGACACGATTATTTTTCATTGAGTTATTTCAAATTTAAGGTACCGCTGTCAATAGCTCAAGTTATGGTTGTAATTCA
>NW_012075661.1:0-456 GCF_000956235.1 Wasmannia auropunctata
TGATATCATTAATTATATTTATATATGTATGTACATCCATATATCGGTGTAATCTTACTGATATTTTCATCATATTGTTTTACCGAATTACAAAATGAAATGAACAGCAATCATGTTTTTATTTCTTTACGAGTCTGAATGACAGACTCATTTATGGCTTTTAGAAATGAAGAACATTTTAATTTTGATTAACATCGATATTTAAATGTCTCGAACTTACGATGAAACTTATATGCACATGATGATAGTTATAAAAGTTACTTTAGTTTATAATTTTTTTTAAAGATCTCTCTTCGCTATCATCCTTCACAAGAGGAAATAAAAGCTTTCCAGATGAAATTGGTTAATGTAAGCTTACTATTTAAGTGAAAGGATATACAATAGGATATCGGATACACAACAAAACTAATCGACTCTGGTAGTGTATCTGCGCTCGTATGCCGGCTTCTGCTTGAA
>NW_012075662.1:0-480 GCF_000956235.1 Wasmannia auropunctata
TGCCTTGCCAGCCCGCTCAGAGATGTGTATAAGAGACAGCATATATATAACGCAACTATTTAACTGATTTATTTAAAAATTAGCAAAGCTGCATTTATCAATGTTTGATATATAATTATAAGAAAAAAAATGTTCTTGTATAATACAGTAGTATACTATATGTAAATATTTTACGTATGTTTATTTCATCAGCGTTTGATCCTTAATTATTATAAAAAAATGTTCCTTTACAATACAGTAGTATGCAAATATTTCACGTATATATTTATTATATGTTTTATTAAATATTTTCAAAATATAATTAAAAAATGGGAGTCTTCTTCGGAAGTAACGGAAACTTTAATACAAAAACTTTTGAGAATAACTGTACATTTTATTATGGTAACTGGACTATAGAAAATAAGGGACCGTGATATTATTTGCTTTATTTTTTCAAGACAAGAGGTCATTGTAGGCAATTTGCACGGACCCGAACGTTTC
>NW_012075663.1:0-467 GCF_000956235.1 Wasmannia auropunctata
AGCGACGTGTAAATATTTGCATCCTTCGAGTAAAATCGATACGCATTACTCGAAAGGCACATGAACCTGCAGTGCATGCAGTAACGGTTCAGATACGTTTCAACATGATACTGTGGAAGATGTCCTAAATGTGTGGCTATCCTGTACGGAAATGCACATTCTCGTCCGATATTGCCGGACAAATTGAATGTCGCGGTATCGAAAGCTAAGTTTACATCGAAGGTTGGAATTAATTAAGCTTTAATTAAGGGTTAATGATGCGAACAAGTAAACACGGAATACATAACGCAGTACATGGAAAATTGAATTAATTGAGTTAAAATTAACTGAGTTTGCCATAGTTGTTCTAATAGCAGCAAAGGGGCTTCAAAGTTTGCAATGTTAAATATTACAAACATGAGATCGCCATAGCATACCTCGTAGTATTCATCCTCCACATTGTTTCGTATGCCGTCTTCTGCTTGTAA
>NW_012075664.1:0-468 GCF_000956235.1 Wasmannia auropunctata
GACTGGAGTTCAGACGTGTGCTCTTCCGATAATAATATATTATTAATTTTCAGTCAATCATCTAGAGAATTTATTGAGAGAAAGAGTTAAATTCAAAGTTATAAATAACTCTAAACTTGTATTATACATATAATAAAATGAATATACACATAAGAAATTAAGTCTCGTTAAATAGATGTATTTACTTACAGCCATAGATGTAATAGACGATTTAGAAAATAATCTTTCTGCCTCTTTAAATTTCCTGTTACGCTTATCAGCTTTACTATTAGTATTTTTGTTGCTCGCCAAATATCTATCCCAACCTCTTATTATGTTTCCATACAATTGAGTATCCTCTAAATAGCTTCCTTCAAAAGCATATATTTGACGTTCCAAGTTGGCCAACGTCTCCTACAAAAATAAATTAATTCTTGTGAAAATTTTGCCTACAGAATTGAATGATTTGTATACAGAATTGTTATACAA
>NW_012075665.1:0-467 GCF_000956235.1 Wasmannia auropunctata
AAAAAAAGCATCAAGAAAAATGAGCAAGAGAACAATTGCGTTGCAATTTTTTTATAAACGGTGCGATGCGCTATGAGATACGTGACGCTAAAATTGTGGGGTTCTTCGAAAGGTATTTTAGAGTATAGCGAGTAGGAGAACAAAAAAAAAAAGAAATTAGACGGAAACTCGTTTCGTAATTTGGACGGCTGCGAGCTTCTAATGTTTTCGAAGTTAGCGATAATGTACTAACCATATTTTTTCGTTTCAGCAAGGACGGCAGTTAAACATTTACTTACCTTACACATTCAGTTATCATTAAATGGCAGTATATTGCGCACATGAGAGAGGCGTATGTTGATTTTTAAAGTTTGACTTAGTTTTATGTGCTATTTAACATGAAACATCGAATTGAATACTGTACATTTAATGATGACGATGATCATAATAATCATTTTTACAGGAATAATGAGATCGGAAGAGCACAC
>NW_012075666.1:0-481 GCF_000956235.1 Wasmannia auropunctata
GATATAGAACCAAATAAAAAAACGTGGGATAATTAAATTCTTACATAAATAGTTATAGTTTTTTTGATATGTTTTAAACTCCTGCTTGAGTCGATTTCTAGTATCTTCTTCCTTTAAACTTACTAAAACATCTTCTGACCGTTCATTACATAATGAAATAATCTTGTGTATTGTAGGGAATTCAGAGAACAGTTTTTGGTTGATTTTTTCATGGATATTAAAATCTATTTTAATATTGTTGTATAAATAACTCTTTTTCTTAATAATACTTTTATTATCTGAATTTAATTTATAATAATTTTTTCCTAATAAACCAATTAATTTGTCTCTATTAGCCCGTTGTTTATCAAAATCTAAACTATCAAGAATACCTTGAATACATTCAAAGATAGTAAGATCAAAATATATGTGAAGGAGAGTAGACCAGCGGAACTTCCCCACCAGCCTCTCGCAGAACTGTACGGAAACAGATCGGAAGAGC
>NW_012075667.1:0-1659 GCF_000956235.1 Wasmannia auropunctata
CCTTTTTAGATAATACGTTATAACTTCACCTTAAAAAAACAAAAATATTTTAGATTTTGCGCACATAATAAAACTTACTTGACGAATGAAGAAAGTATTTTTTGCTCCTGCTTACGTGCACGTTTCATGTGGACTGATAAAGAACTAACAATCAATGTAGGTCTGTCTAATGATTTTTGCCTCAGCGCCACATATATCTATTTAGTTTTAAAAATATTCACGATACAACTCTACTCTGTTACTTTTGTCCCCAGTCTCCCCTAGATTCACGAGGCGGTCTTGCGCATACACTTTGACAGTGATATACCGTACGTGTCTCTTAATATTTATATTTTTATATTACTTACAATTAGTTTAAAGTTTAATATAATTGATGACTATTAGAACGTTCCCTATTCAAAATGATCGTATTACTGCTAGTTTTTTAGCTTCTACCGAGTCCCTTTGTCCTCTTATCAGAAGCGTAATAACTCAGCCTCATCGTATTTCTGAAGTGTGCGTTATATTTACAATTTTCATAGATACAGAGGAGCTACAGTTTATTTCGTACAGCCGATTTCGAACAGCTTAATTTAGAGGGGTTTTCATGGCAAGATATATCTCGGTGGCATTGCTGATGTCTTTCGAAAGGTAGTTATCGAATAAAAATCTACTCTTTCTCATCGGATTTGAATTCGAGTCTTTGGCACCGAAAGCAGACGCACAACTCTCTGCGCCACGATTGCTACACAGCTAGCTTTAGCTACTACTATAGTTATCAGCAATCGGTAATAAAAACTTAATAATTATATTACGGTCATTGCACCAGTCAATGAACAAGTAAAAAATTCACGATACATATATTGTGAATGATAATGCATGTATAAAAAGAAAAAATATAGAACAAAACTACTCAATAGCTATTTAATCTTTTTTTTTAATGTCAATATAATATATTATTTTTAAAAAATAAGAAAAAAATTATAATTTTGATACAAAAGTTAAAAAACGCAAAAATGGCAGTAAAAAGCGATAAGCTTCATCTATAACGATGAGTATTAATAAATGACCAGTGTATGTACAACATAGCATAGAGGATTCAAAAAGAATTCAGCCGTATGTCATCAATTTTGATAGTTAATTTTTAGGTGTAAAAAGAATTCTTTTTGCACCTGAAAATTCAGAATTGATGCAGATTGATATACAATTGAATATACGAATGAATTCTTCTTGAACTTTCTGAGAATTAAGTTTCTTTTTCGTTTAAGTTGGTAAAAAGAAAAAGCCTACATATTTTCAGTAAATATACATATTTAGTTAATTAAATACTTTTTTTAGTATGCATATTTTGCTTATAATAAATTTTTGTTATAGGTATACGTTTATCAAAGGTACATAATTTTTTAAATTAATTACACTTTTAAGGAAAAAATTTATATTTTATAATAAAATCTGATAGCATAAAAAGTAGATTTAAAAAATATCAATTAATTTGCATTTTATTATTTTTTATTCACATTTTAATATTTTTCTTAGACAGGTATAATTTACTATGTTGACTATTTAGCGACTCGATGCGGTGATCTTATATAAGATATTATATAGGATATTATATAGGATATTTTATAATTCACGCCGCTAAGTAATCACTAATCACAACACACACACACACACACATCG
>NW_012075668.1:0-499 GCF_000956235.1 Wasmannia auropunctata
AAAAGAATCATATTTCACACGAGACATACCTATCATTCGCGACTTTATAAGCATCTGACTACAAACTTTTTCAAAGTTGCACGAGGGAAGTATGCTGAGTGGTAAAAATAATATAAAAACGTTACGCTTTAAATGAGAAATCATGGAGAAATACAGATAAATTAAGTGGGTCATTCATTTGTTAAAATATCACATGTTATACGATACGCTCATTAATTACTTGACGGATGTATTCTTGGCAAACTCAATACAGGCAAACTTAATTTCCCAACGCGCGGGCTAGTCGTCGTTGAAATAAGTTTTTTATTTTTATTAATCCGGGACGGTTGATCCGTAAAGATAACAAACTTCAAATAGACATCTCTATTTGAATAGCCGTCAAAGAAATGCAGTACGTAACTTGCGGGCAGTCAGAGAAATTTGAGCTTAATAAAGATAACAATGAAAAGCAGAATAGATGAAACTGAATCGTAATATCGTATGCCGTCTTCTGCTTGAA
>NW_012075669.1:0-501 GCF_000956235.1 Wasmannia auropunctata
CTTGCCAGCCCGCTCAGAGATGTGTATAAGAGACAGGGCTTGTCCTGATCGCGCAACAGGAACTCTATCGCATGAATCGTGTACGACATTGACTTCCAGGCTAACAAAGGCATCTTCGAGTCACCGTCGAAACTACCAAATCCCTTGTACGTGGATTTCGTAAAAAGTGAAGCGTACATGTTGATCATGGCTTCCATCTTTCGCGTGAGGTTTGGCCCATATCGCGAATACTGCGTCTGGAATGGCTCCCAAGCACATCCAACCTGCTGACGAAGGACTGTCATGGGATTGACCATTTTTTCATCCTCCAATCTATCCTCGTCCTTCTCCATGACATTGCCAAATTTCCTATTCGGCTTGCACTCCATCGTGAGTGCCATTACCTTCAACCATGTCTCGAAAGTGATATCCGGCTGAGGTTCCGGGGTCGGTTGCAGCATTCCTAGGGACGGTACGAGCAGGAGAACGGTGTTACTGAGACACTCGCATAACGGGCAGAGA
>NW_012075670.1:0-505 GCF_000956235.1 Wasmannia auropunctata
AGCTGCTTCTGGAATGTGTATCGATTGTAACATTGCGATTCTTCTATTCTATTCTGCAGCAAGATTAGAAATGTTAGTTCAGAAAATCCGCAATGTCAAAAATGAAAATGAACTTGATGCATGCATTAAACTTCATGATGAAATATTGAGGTAAGCAATTAATTTATCAAATTTTTTATTTATTAATGTATGAAATGTTTTATAATAATACGATACGAGAATCTTGAAATTTTGTCTCAAAATTTTTCATCTCATTTAAAATAACTTTTCCGAGATTATCCTATAACATTTATTTTTAAATAAAAAAATGACAATATTGGGTTACGGGTTAAACTACATTTTAATACTATATAATTAAAACAATTTCGATAAATAATAATAAAAACAATACAAACCCCAAGTACAACATAAATCTATAAAACATCTGTGACAACGTTGTCGCATTTTAAACCGCAGCATTTTTGTCTATCACAGCTACTGTCACATCATCTTATACACATCTCTG
>NW_012075671.1:0-1800 GCF_000956235.1 Wasmannia auropunctata
TAGACAATTTCTTTAGCGTACAGAATAAGGTACTTACAAAGTGCGCGACTCGCGAATATTTTCTTCGATCTGAAACAAAGAGACAAATTCTTGCATAATTTCTTTTAACATCTTTTTTCAACTCTGCTTACGTGGCAAGCGAGCGGAATTCAGTTCCTGTTCCAATGTAACATCGATCTCGTTGCAGGCTTCGCTCGTGAGAAACGCGTCGCAAATCTTCTGCGCCACTCTGCCACTACCGTCCGCGTCACCGGACGCGATAGCTAGAGTCCCCACCAGGAAATCGGCCGAATTATAATTGCATGGACACTCGTAACCTTGACTATATGGACGACAATGGCAATGAATGTTTTAATTTAACATGTTAACAAGATTCATTGGCGTACACAAGATTTCAGTCAGGAGAAGGCAAAATTGTATGTTTACTCAAAATAATAATTAATAATAAGTTGATATGATTGCGATATGACTGCAAGTTCGGCATTAAGGGAGGAGCCTGGTTTAGCACGTTGAAAAATTAGATGACTTTTTTTTTAGGAAACTATTCTACCAATCCTTTTGCACTTTATAGAATAATTTCTTATACTATTGAACTAACAAAAAAATATTTTTTTGCCAGAAAAAATTTATTATGCAAATAATAATAACATTTATTCGGCGGTGTTTGGCGACGTGCAAGATAACTCAAAAACTATTTATCCGATTGACTTGAGCCTTTGCACACATCTACACAAATACTTCCTTAATAACTTGAACTACAGTTTATAATAATATTATTTAATTAAATAATTTTTATTGCATAATAAACACGAAAAATTTTCTGCCAAAATCGCTACCTTTTTTCAAGTGTCACGATTTTTACAATTTCGCATTATTTTTTAAGAAAATAAGTTTAATTAATGCGTAAACCCTTAATAAACAATAATCTTTTTGGATTTTTCATTTCAGACAAATACAAGCGACACTATCATTGCCCGCCGACGCGACGAATAAAAAATTATTATTACGTGCATAATAAATACTTTTTTTGTCAAAAAAATATTTGTTTGTTAGTTCAATAGTATAAGAAATTACCCTATAAAGTTCAAAAATATTGGTTGTACAGTTTTCTAAAAAAAAAAATCCAAATATCACCTAATTTTTCAGCGTGTTAAGCCAGGCTCCCTTAATTCGGAGCGCAGTTTAAATAGTTGAAAAATGAATTCACGTAGAATTTACAGAGAAACATTATTAGGTACTAACAATAAAATTCAGCCTTGATCATAGAAAACGGTCTCAAATTTAATTTTCTTATTAAAATACATAAATTAAAGCCAGTTTTTGAAAATTTTCAGTGAACTTTCTTTTTAATATTTTCTCTTGTAGTTCCTTTTTTTCATTAAAAAAATGATAACAGTTGTTTCTCTTTGCAAAAATTTAAAGAGAGAGGGAGAAAGCATTTCTCCCTGCCTCCCCTTGCATACACCCATGGCAAGAGCATTCAAACAGTGGTAGGTATAAGATAAAATTTATGATTGTTTGAAAATCGTGTATTTCCATGGAAAATTAGTTGAGTTCGAAAATGGCATAAAGCAATTGGAGTAGAGCAAAATGCACGGACAAAAATTTTTGATTAAAAATTGCTCAAATTTTTTTCTTTTCTTGGCCTTCCTACGATTTTCTTTATAAATGTTAATAAAAAAAGTATGATAACTACTTAGAAAAGGCCGAGAAAAAAAATTTGAGCGATTTTAGACTAAAAATATATTTTTTTACCATTTTGCTCTATTTTAATGGCTTTAAAGATCGGAAGAGCACACG
>NW_012075671.1:14229-14887 GCF_000956235.1 Wasmannia auropunctata
TGCTCTTCCGATCTTGTTGTTACAGGATTTATTTTTGTTTTCAATCAAAACAAATTTAAAATAATGTTAGATTTCTGTAGTCTTTCCTTAGTGCAATCTTATATTTATATTTTTTTCCACTGTGATTTATGTAAGAGAAAGACCAATGAACATTTATGTTTATATCATTAATGTTGCATTAATGTGTATATTTTATTTGAAAATTATAAATGAAGTTATGTTATGCACAATTTTGTTTATTTTATTTAATTAAATGCGTTATATTTTGAAATCTGGATGTGTATATAACGACTGATTCCAGTAACTGTAACAATTGACTCCGCATATGGGGCCGGTTCCCAATCAGCACACAATGTTTGAAAAAATATTTTTAAAAATATTAAAAAATATTAAAAAAACATTTCTAAAAACATTTAAATAATGGATTAAGGGGATCCTAAACCCGAGATCAAACTCCAAAAATTCGCTGTTTTATTGACGATTTATTGTGAGTATGTATGCGTGCAATATTGATGTAGTAGTGTGTAGTGATGTGTTCATATTTACTACCATATCGATATCTCACGCACACATCGTAACAAATTTTCAAGAACGTACAGCTTTTTTTATTAGGCATCCAAGCCTAATTTTATGAACTCACCATTGTTTGCACATGTAA
>NW_012075672.1:0-536 GCF_000956235.1 Wasmannia auropunctata
CGCGCGCGCGCGCGCGCACACATACACACATACAGAGGTACAAACATCCTGCCTCCGGAACACGCATACACGCGCGCGACAACGGAAGGATAGAAAAGCAGAAGTCGTGTGCGGGATACGTTACGTGGACTACTATGTACGTTCATGTGTGAAACGAAGCTTTCAATTCGACCGGCAAAGCACACAGACCGTTAGTAACGAACACGGGACGAGGCTTCGTCACGGGGGTCGCAATTAAATTCCGAAAGTACGCCCTCTCTGTTCTAGGATGCACGTACGCGTATGTGAACCGAAAACAATTGGGGATAAGACATCAAGAAATGAGGAGAAATGTACGAGAAATAGTGGAATATGTGAGAAAACAGCGGTAAGCATATAGGGTCACTTCTAAAGGTACCTTTTCACGCAGCACGCAGCAGCAGCAAAATATCACGTGATTCAAATTTTTCAAAACCGCTTCGGCCGCATTTGCTGCGCATGAAAAGGAATTTGCAGCAACATATTAAAACATTTAACCTTAATATAAATCGGAAGAG
>NW_012075673.1:0-2184 GCF_000956235.1 Wasmannia auropunctata
TATATTAAGAAGAAGTTTTATAATAAAAATGTGTTTAGTAAAATTTATCTGAAATAATCTTGAAGTCATCCAAGAGGAAAAGAAAAATTTTTATCAACGTCGGAAACAATGCAGTTATAATTAATTTTACAATATATATATTGCTGTTACAATATTAACTCCAATATTACTAAAACAAATCTCAATACACATAATAACTGTCAAAATATGTAATGACAGCCGCTCAACGAAGTAAACATAGTGGGATAACCAATCAGCATCACGGAAAAATGGCAACAAATAATTTCGAAAAATGCGAGTTATCGAGATAGGAAACGTTTAATATTTTAAATATATTAATTCCTTTATAGATAGAAACTGTCAGTGTTCCAATTTACTATACATAAATGTTTAATCGCGATACTTTTGATGAAGAAACTACATAATTCAAAACGCAAATAAATAAAACTAACAATAAAATCTTAATATACAATGCCAATAATGATGCAATTAATTAGTTCAATAAAATATATCCGAATCATCAAATTTACGTCGTGTCTATCGTTTTCACTATAGTATAAAAAAATATATATATATTACAATTGAAATTATATACCGTCGACTAATTGTCGGTGAATTAGCGTTGCCGGGTAGCATTTCCAATATAATACCCGTAAGTATTAGTTACATAATGAAAGTAGCATAGGTGGGGTCATGGTGGAAAAAAACAAGGTGAAACATTGCGCATAAAGGCGACATGGAGGTGGCATGGCTTAAAATTTCGGCCAATCAGTTGTTCCCCACTGCATCTTGGGGAATAGCTGATTGGTTCATTGCCAGTTTATTGCCCCTCACTACTTTTGAACGACTACGCATCCACTGGAATGGTTCACCTTGTTTCTTTCTACCATGGGTGGGGTATGAAAATTACTGTGCTATATATATAAAATGGGAAACAACCGGAGTGACTATATTACTGCATTCGCTTTTACTGTCGTATGACCATAGGTGAAGAAATAACTTGCTCTAATTTTATTTAAATAAGGTCTATATCATGTTGTATCGATTGTTAATCACTTTCACGTCGACGCTTTTCGTCCTGACAACATTTAAATCGGCGGGGGCGATCCCTTATCCAAGGGATACCGAGCAATGGTATAAAACGGAACCGGATTACGAAACAGGAGACAAGGTAGCGCAATGGACCGAGGAAATGAACATGAATCCTGAGGAATTGGGTAACTACTTCGAGGGAGACATCATGATTACAGACAGCACTACAAGAAACGGTGTAACTGATATAAAGCGCCGTTGGCCTAATGGCGTTGTTTTCTACGTATGTAGTGATAAATTCAGTAAGTATCTCTGAAAATAAAAATTCAGACATTCTGTAATATTTCTTTGAAATTAACGAATTTAAATTCAATAGGTATTATTTTATTGTAATTGAATAATTTTTGTAAAAGTAACAAATATTTTTTAAGTAACTAAATAAAATTTCAAGTAAATAAATAAATAATTATAATAATATCAGTTCACATTAGACAGATCATAATTAATAATATCAAGAATATCAAAACGTAAGTCAAATCTTATTCTAAATCAATTGAATATTCGAACTTCTAGTTTTGAGCATAATTGCGTCTAACTATTAAAAAAAAAAAGAATTTTAAATAATTTCTTAATAATTTTTTAAATATCTATTAAAAGAATGATAAAAATTCTGTTGCGTGATATAGTTGTACATTCAATAATATAATATTGTATAAATGAATAAAAAAAACAGTTAAATTTTTAAATTAATAAATTTTGATCTCTTGATATTTTGATATATGTAAATGAAAAAAGTGTGTGTATATCTAAATATTTTTGTCTAATTTTCTGAAACATATTGTTAAAATTTATTATATATATATATATATTATTTATTATATATATATGACAATATGATTGTTACGTACATTTTGTGTGCTATGGACTTCTTTTTTAAAAAAGTGTTTGTTGTTAATGTATAATACAGTAGATGTTGAATAATATAATATTGTATAAATGAATAAAAAAAAACAGTTAAAATTTTAAATTAATAAATTTTGATCTCTTGATATTTTGATATATATAAATGAAAAAAGTGTGTGTATATCTAAATATTTTTGTATTTTTATTTTCATACACACACGCACACGCACGCACACACACACACACACA
>NW_012075674.1:0-547 GCF_000956235.1 Wasmannia auropunctata
CAGCCCGCTCAGAGATGTGTATAAGAGACAGAGCTTCTTTCAGTGAGTATTTTTTGCAAAATTGCAAAAATTATCAAATTTCTCTTGCGAAAACGTTACACGTTATTCTTTCACCGAGACGAAATTAGAACAATCTATACCCGCGTAATATACAACATAATGATGTCAATATTTATAGCGCAACGATAATACTATGCACATATATGATAATAACGAGAGATTAAATTATTAAACAGGATTACAAAGCAGGACGTGTGTTGGACGTGATTGATAATTAACAACACGTGGGATACAAATCTGCAATTTCGTATATTTGTTTTATTTCTTTTTCGTAAAAATGAGTGGAGAGAACTTCCTTGATCTTCGATACACACGATCACGTTCGCTCGGTAAGCGTGTTACCTCTCGTTTCGGAATCGAATACAATGATATTGAAAATAATATATATTGTGAGTTCTCGGGAGTTACCTAATAATATCGTTATTTCGTTACGCTATTTCGCACTTACTCGCGGTACCTGTTTTCTTTTTATTATTATTATTCGTTA
>NW_012075675.1:0-550 GCF_000956235.1 Wasmannia auropunctata
CTTGCAAATTTTATATAACATTTGCATCAGTTCAAATTTTATAATATAATTTATGATAGCATATTTTATACAATATTAATATTTAAAATCTATCTGCAGATGTGTCCTCTTTGTTTTGATAAATTAATATAATAATTTAATAACTTTATTCTGTGAATTAAAATTTCTTTTTATATAACACATTGAAAAATTTTGCAATTTTTTAAATAAAAATGTCATTAATTTAAGTAGTAATTTGTCAAAGCAAAGATCAAGAACTATATAAAAAGTATCAACTATAAATTAATGTTTTTTGATTTTATACAATAACTAATACATATAACTTCTCAGTAATATTGCTATTATATTATTATGCTGGACATCAGTACTATAAAATCAATTCAATTTATAATATATTCTGGATACATATATATTTTAGAAAGTTATAACTTTCATGAATTCGAAAATCGTATCAATTACAATATTGTTTTCTCATTATTTATTTATATATGTATGTATGTATGTATGTACTGTCTCTTATACACATCTCTGAGCGGGCTGGCAAGGCAGA
>NW_012075676.1:0-563 GCF_000956235.1 Wasmannia auropunctata
CTCGGTCAAATGCGCTCTCGAACGTAATGAAAAAAATCACATTTCTTGCGACATCTCGAAATTCAGTGAGTTTTTTTGAGATAAAATTTAACATAAAATTCTCTTTTATCTGGATGGACATTTTGTCCTGTATGACAATGGATTATGCGCGGGGATCGAAATCTTCTTAGCTCGCTAAACCCTTTATGCAGATTGCACACGAGCGCGACTCTATTTTACTCACCTTGGACACACCGCGCAGCTAAAAACAATCGAAAAAACGTCGAATGCTCGGGGCGCACGTTCTTCCGAAATTTGTACTCCGGCTGTTAAATATATCTATAAATTAAGCCGCGGTAATTTGGTCTAATTTAGAGCAATTAGAAGCAAAGAGTTTTATAGCTCGCTTCCCCGCTCCCCGCCTCCCTCTTAATTTAAAGTACTGTAATTGTCGTTTATTTATTTTTAAGGTAGCAATATACAGGGTGAGTCATTTTAATCGACGGATCCAAATATCTGCTAAAATACGCAAGCTACAAAAAAATGTTTCAGAAAAAAGTTTTCGGACTTCGAGAGGGACATAA
>NW_012075677.1:0-564 GCF_000956235.1 Wasmannia auropunctata
TATATATATATATATATCTCTCCAAATTATAATAGGCATAACTTACACACATAAATTGCCCGCAGTGTTAATATATTTGAGTCGCCCTATATTTAATTCGTTAATACGATGAGAAAAGATTTATAAGTGTGAACACACATCTCAAAGTTTATTTTTATTTAATTTTTATATTTAATGATTCTTTACTTTGTAAGTATTTATGATATCTCAGGAACATGTTTTCAGTTATTCAGATTATATTTATTTAATTTATATTTTATTATTTATTACGCGAGGTGTAAATTTCAATGTGTATGTTGAAAAAAAATCCATTACGAAAGGTGTATGAAATTATTTTGATTTATAATAATGAACGTTAACGGAAAAATATATAATTTTGTGTTTGATCCTGGAGGCACGTGTATCGTCGAAAGAAAACAGCAATCTCGAATTGATTAATTGAAGTAGAGCGGAGTATAAAAGAAGAGTATTATACGTGTACTTATACGACATCATTTTAAATTTGTGCTTCAAAGCATTTATTTTTAAATGTTCTTTTATCGTATGCCGTCTTCTGCTTGAAGA
>NW_012075678.1:0-568 GCF_000956235.1 Wasmannia auropunctata
TATTAATAAAGACAGTGTTCGAGTAAATTCGAAAAACTAATTCTACTAGCCAAGATTAACTCTAATCTTGGCTCAACTAACACTTTATCTTTTTCTATCTAGTTTTAAAAATTAGAAAATAATGAAGAGTATAAGTTGAACCCCGAGATTAATCCACGTTAGTGGAATCGCGGGCATAAGAGATGAAAACACATTTTAATTAATAAATGAAGGGGCAAGTTGAGGACAACTCATGGAATTTTGTCCGGTCATTGCGGCGAAATTTATCATTTCGCGCCGCGCTGCGAAGAAAACTCATTCTTGTACGGGCACGTTCGCAACATTAGTATCTCCCCGCGCGAACGCGTTATATCATGAATACGGCACACTTAGGTGGGAATGCATCCCGAGTAGTACGTATAGCCGCGGCACCCGCTGTGGCTCGCCATCCGGAAAACGTCCCTCGGATGGACTCGCGGAGACTCTTAAGTATCGATCCACGGGAAAATGAACGACTTGTTTCGTGCTCTGGGCGTCAAGGCGGGCTAATTCGCATATTCAATCGTATGCCGTCTTCTGCTTGAAAGAA
>NW_012075679.1:0-716 GCF_000956235.1 Wasmannia auropunctata
AGAGTATCGCATTAAAGAACACACGAGCAATTCCTGCACGTGAGGAGTACGAGCAGGATGTTTTGCGTCAATGCACTAGTTGAATATGAAATTTCCAACGAGGACAAGACAGATAAGTGTCGTGGATATTACATTAGCAGCGAGCACACGACGAGCAATTTCCGCGCTCGCGAGGAACATAATCGGAACGTCAAACAAGCTTGTCCGCGAGGCTGGTGAAAAATTGAGGTTCCTCATTGACGACGAGCGCGTTTATCCGCTTCATTAGTAACACGCTGAAGGATAACGATAACAAATGATTCCCCTAAGAAGCTCTGCGATGAGTTCGATGATTAACGGGCGAGAGAGTCGACACCTATACCGCTAAATCAATTTCGTTCAATCAATTTCCACGATTCCCTGCGCATTTATGTATGCACAGCTTTTCAGCGATAAATCGACATCCCAAGACGCGATCCGTGCGGGATTAAACGGAGGATAGCTATTCTTGCGTCATCGCGTATATCGAATCGATTTTGTACGTGTACTTACTTTCCATAATATCGTTTGAAGCTACGTATATACAATATATTAACTGGTGCAAATTTTGGAAAATATTTATGAATATTTAAATTATAAGTTGTTATGCACATGAGATAAATCGAAATTCACATGTTGAATTTAGAGTTTTGCAAGTAATATTAATCGTAGACATTAATAAATATCGATATCTACAT
>NW_012075680.1:0-634 GCF_000956235.1 Wasmannia auropunctata
CGTGTGCTCTTCCGATCTGTTAAAATTCAAAAAATCTCAAAAAAGCAAAAAAATTGCAGTTATAAATATGAAAAAATTATCGGAGATATTTTCACAAGATTTTGTTTTACAGATTACGAAGACAGAGATTCGCAAACTCGTCGCTTTGTATAAAAATCTTAATAATTTCCGTCAGTACCTTCGAGATTTGTGTAAAAATTATCCTTATTTTTTTTTTTACGCACCTCCGAGTGCTGAAGTTCCAGTTTGGTTTTAGCTTCCCGGGTCTGCTCGATGCGCTGCCTGAAAGCTTCGTTTGTGACATTTTTCTGTCTATTTAAATCATCAATCGTTTGCTTAATTATCGCATCGATGTAACAGCGCAGTTGCTTCGCACAATTCATTTCTTTATTTGCATCGATAACATTGCTGTTTGATTGCAGTTCCCATTCATTTAGCATTATTACCCTGCGTTTAACAGTCCCTTTGTACGTGACTTCAATTCTTTATTCTTGAATGTTTCGTGCAATTATAGGATTATACATCATATATTAGACATATGCAAATAAGACGATTGCTAAGTTAATCTTGCGCAAGCATCTTATTTTTCTTTAATTAAAGTAACGATTTATGCTCAATAAATTAAGAATTAATA
>NW_012075681.1:0-647 GCF_000956235.1 Wasmannia auropunctata
TAGTGTCTGCCAATCCGTTAGGATTTGCGACGAATGTAGGCAATTCGTAAAATCAAACTCGCGACACGAATGTGACATCGCGTATTACAAAACATGTCTCTCGCTGCAACCATTCGTGTTACATGCAGTCTCTTCGACATAAAGTCGTAATTGAAAATCCGGGAGAAAGTACGAATGTCGCTACGACATTATAAGAGAAGCTGCATGAAAATGAAAATAACGTCATAGGCAAGAGCGAACATGAAAAAGCGCATGTTGCATTCGTGTTTTATAATTTTGAAACGCGGCGAGACACTCGAAGGTATCGAGGGAGTATAAGTTTATGTGCCGGTTCTATGTGTCGCGCAACAAATTTGCGAAACTTGTGCCGGGATAGACGACACGTCGATGCAATGTCATTGATACGGGAGTCGCAAATTCGTATTTCGACACGATTCTGTGAAGTAGTTCGTCGGCTTTGCAACGCAAACGACGAAATTCAAAAGAAATATCAATATCAAAAGAATTATCTGCATCGCACCTAACGAAATCGTTCAATATTCAGTTTATTTTGAAACATCTAGTAGAGATATTCGGAATAACACTAAAAACGCGGATACTTTTAAACGGGACAAAAATTATCGTATGCCGTCTTCTGCTTGAAAATA
>NW_012075682.1:0-679 GCF_000956235.1 Wasmannia auropunctata
ACGTGTGCTCTTCCAATCTCATATTCGTCTGGTGAATCGTACAAGAATTCTGATTCGTCGATTTTCAAACAGACATACTAGTTGACTCTAACAGATTTCCTCTTAATGCAACCAGATTCTTTTTTCAGTGTGTATTTGAATATAAAATGCGACATGCAAATGAATTCGGGCATAATTACGTGAGCACGTGATGCATCGTACACAAGTCGATGTATGCGTCTTTCAATGAATGACGGACGGATGTTACGGTTGACGAGGTAACGAGGGGAGATATTTTTTTGCGCATCTCGTTATTTTCGGATTAATCTCGCGGCCGAAACTCAGAAGAGGGAAGAATTCGTTTCAGCGAATCGCGCCGGGGGTGGCGAAAAGGGGAAGACAGAAAAGGGCGGACGTAGGAGCAGGGGATGCAGATTCACTCGCGTGTACAAACTTTAATTTACGACGTAATTCCGGGGGAAATTTTGCAGACTAATTTCCCACCGTGCAACCCGGCTGTCCTTTATGTTGAGCACCGAACCCCCATCCCGCCTTTTCTCTTGTCAGCATCGCGCTTTCTTCTAACGAGTAAACGCGATAATCCACCGTTGCGTTGGCCTAGCACGAATTTCAACGATCCCCACTTCTGCGATGGAATCAACACGGTATATATCGTCACATTTACATATTAAAATATTAA
>NW_012075683.1:0-713 GCF_000956235.1 Wasmannia auropunctata
AAGATTAAACAGTGCATCCTCATTTTCCTTTTCTGATTCGACTTGCGGCATTGTCTGTGTAACGTCTTGTGGTAAAAGCTCCTCTTCCTCTTCCTCCTCCTCCTCTTGCTTTTTTATTTCTATGAGCATAGTAGTCTCGATCTCTGGCTCTTCCAATGCAACGTAACTTTCCTCTAATTTTGGCTGAAGATTGGTCGTATTTGACTGGGCGTTTCTTTTCCGCTTTTGCTTAGGTCGGTTTTCGTGCACTCGCATATGTCGTCGTAAATCATATTTACCGACAAATCCCATGCCACAATTGTCACATTTTATTGGCTTGCCTTCAGCATGATTGAACATATGCCTCCTCAATGCCGCGCTAACCGTAAACGCTTTTCCACATACATTACATACGTGGGGTTTTTCACCTGTGTGCAATAATCCGTGATCTCGTAACGTAGAACGCTGATTGAAGCTGTAACAATCATATAAAAATGTTAACATCGAAAAATTATATCAATGAGATGTAGTAGATATTTTTATAACAATTTCAAAAATTTTTCAAAAAAAATTCACTAAGTATATTAAAATATTATCTGATATATTAAATATAAAAGATATTATATTAAAGATCCGCTCGAAGCTAATCAATAAAGGACGGGAGAAACGGCCAATTATTCGAGCACGAATGGGTGCTGTCTCTTATACACATCTCTGAGCGGGCTGGCAAGGCA
>NW_012075684.1:0-724 GCF_000956235.1 Wasmannia auropunctata
CTCTCTCTCTCCCTCTCTTTTTCCTTCTCGATAATACACGTAGATGTATAGGTATGTATACGTGCCGATTGTACGCGAGAACCGACGCAACGTCTCCCTCGACGACTGACCGCATGCTCGACCTGGAGCTAACTCAGTAGTTGGCTTTCTTTTTTTTCCTGGCGCCCCGCATCTTTCTTCGTAGCGGCGCGCGTTCCCCCTCAATTCTCTCGGCCCAAGCAGGTGTACTCGAGCGGAGCGGCGGTTTTAACGCGACCACCGGGCGACAGGCGGCAGCACGTGTACGGAAGTCCTACATATAGATATAGGTGATATAGGGCGCCGGAGAATCGAAATTGCGGGGGACGGACGGGCGGGCGGAACGGACGGACGGCGCGGCGTGCGTGGGTGAGTGCGACGAAAGAGTGCGAACGAGGGAGTGGACGCGGGACGCCACCTGAGTTCATTTCCACATCGCCGAATCTTCTGACGAATCGCGCGATTACTTTTTTTATCGTCAACGGGGCAAGCGCTCCTTCGATACGAACAATTCCTCGAGAGCGAGAGCGTGATTTCGGCAGTCAAGTTTAATTTCGTCGGCGATTAAGTTTAATTAAACTTTCGAGATCGTCTAACCAAGGGTCGCGGTTCAACTGCCCAAGTGTCTATACTGTCTGCAATAAAATTTCTAAAGCGTCCATCTACCATGAGAATAGTGTATATCGTATGCCGTCTTCTGCTTGGA
>NW_012075685.1:0-726 GCF_000956235.1 Wasmannia auropunctata
AAATGAGATACAATACATTTGCAGTGTATACATTCTCGTATATGCGTAAATCTATTATACAGATGACGATGATGCGCGCGAGCGTGTGTCTGTAGGAATGCGAATCCACGTGCGGTGACGCTCCTCTATACTCACCGATCAGGCCGCCTATTAGGAAGCAAACTATTTGCGCGATTATCAGAAGCACCACCAGCACGGAGAGCTTCTTGCCGCTCAGATTTTCGATTATGGTACCCTGCATCTTCGCGCGCCACTTGCGCCTCACCGTTGTCGCGGCTGTTATTCCGCAGTCACGTTCGCGGGATCTCCGGCGGCCACCGACGCCGAGGTGCACACCGAGCGAAATGACGCGAGACACGGGCGGCAATGAGCGTTCCGGAGCCGGAGCCGGAGATCATCAGTCCCTCAAAATGGAAGCCAGCGAAGCTGGGGAACTCGCCGCGTTCGAGCTCGCGGCATTCGTGAAATTTTCGAATTTCGAGACCTATCGAGCTCTCGCGTCGTCTGTCCGTATCGATCCTTCGCCGCCTGGACGCTTCCGCTCGTTCGGTTCGGCTCTCATCTCGTGAATCTCGTCAGAGAGTAGCCTGAGAGTGAACGTGGACGCATTTTATTGGTGCTTCTGAGCAAAGGTTGCGGCCGAAAAAATTTCAGCGCGATAAGATTCATTTTAATCAAAATATTCTACCGCGAAAATTACAGTCGTATGCCGGCTACTGCTTGACA
>NW_012075686.1:0-752 GCF_000956235.1 Wasmannia auropunctata
ATATAAAAAATTAAATTAAATATAATAGAATTAAAAATAAAGCATAAGAAATATAAAAACTCTTATAATTTATTTATAGTATATAAATATATTATAAAAGATTTTATATTTCTTATGCTTTATTTTCGAATTTTCTCTCTTTCTTAATCACTTCCTTTGCTCGACAACTTAATCGGAATGCGCCACGTCATTCCACCGGCATCATGACAAGCCTTCGTTTTTTTAAAATGATAGCGGGAACGAGAAAGAAAGCGAGAGAGACGTTAAATCGATGTTGTATTATCGAGACCTAAATCCTTATCACAATCCATTAGTCTTGAAAAAGGATATCTCCAGAAGAAGCCGCAGCGCATTTCAAAAGGCGAAGTTCACTGCGAGTAGTTTCGAGTTATCCTGATGAAATGACAGCCGTAAATGGCAACGATGCTTTTTAATGCATTCTGCTATCTCCTCCTCGCTGGATCGCCATGAAGAATCGCGAGTATGACTCGTGCTTTATGGCGGTCCAGACTCACGCATTTCTTCAATCAATTTCATCAAATTTTCAATTTGGCATTTCAAAATTTTATTCTGTCATTTCTATTTCAATTGAATATTTAAGTTAAATTTTGATACGCGCGTACGAAATACTTAATGTTACACGATTTACGATTGACAGTCAGCTATTAGGTTTATCTTATACACACATTTGAAAAATTTATTTTTGGAAATAGAATCGGAAGAGCACACGTCTGAACTCCAGTCACTTAGGC
>NW_012075687.1:0-1184 GCF_000956235.1 Wasmannia auropunctata
TTTTTAGGGCGTTAATCCTCAATTGAGTGTAACCTTCAATTGATGATCCGAAATCACACCCAAATTTGAGCGTCCTTTTTAAGTGTTAACACCCAAATTTGAGCGTTTTTTTTAGTGTTGAACACTCAAAGTTGAGAGTTTTTTTTCGTAAGGGAAGTAATCGCTTGCACAATTTTCTCGATAGTACTTAATTTCAGAGCTAAAGGTTTCTGTAGTATTCGCCATCGTGCTACAAGAATGCCAAAAGCATTTTCAACAACTCGTCGTGCTCTTGTTAATCGGTAATTGAATACTTTTTGCTCATTACTCAATAAATTTCTCTTTGCATATGGACGCATTAAATATGTTTTTAACGGGAATCCTTCGTCACCAACAAGAGAAAACGGAAGTGGACAATTTGTATTAGGCAAAGAACGGGTTTCTGGCACAGATAACGTTTTATTTTCAATTGCTTGCTTTATTGCAGTATTAGCCCAGATTCCAGAATCATTCATAGAACCTATAATGTATATATTTCTCACAAATTCTGTTTTTAAATAAATGTTACTGTATGATTATATTATACACAGATGGAAAGCAACACACGTTAATTGTAACGACGTTACTCTTACTTATTCCCTAACAATATTTTATAGCAGTTACGGTTTGTTCAAACAAACTGAAAAAAGTAACAGTATTACACGTAACGCGATTATTTCCCATCCTTGAATTATAATATAATTTAAATTTACCGTAATCTCCAATGTCGACCCAAATGAAACGATAACGTGCATCCACAATAGCCATTAATATAGCACTAAAGTGTCCCTTATAATTGTGAAACGCACTACCCGAATGTGGTGGAGCTTGGATTCGGCAGTGCTTTCCATCAATCACTCCAATGCAATTGGGAAAATTCCAGAGATTATAAAAATCATTAGCAATTTTTATCCACTCATCCTCTTCTTGTGGACAACGGAGATATATGGGTTGTAACATTTCCCAAATTATATTACAAACTTCAGGAACAATACTATATACAGTTGATTTTCCTATCCGAAAAAATAAAGCTGTAGTGGTCACGCTATCTCCATGAGCAAGAAAGCTAAAAAATAATTTAAATTTGTACAATTTTATATTTTTCAAAATAAATAAAATATAAACTATATTAATATTTGCAATAGAGAATAGATCGGAAGAGCACA
>NW_012075688.1:0-794 GCF_000956235.1 Wasmannia auropunctata
TTATAACTATCGATTATTGATCAGAAACTTTGTACTTGGCACCACTCCTATTTGTTACTTGTCGAGAAAAGTGTTCTTACAAATTATTTCAAGAGAAACGGGTGTATCTCTACAAATGAATTAGATATATTTTAGCCTACAGATTTAATACATCTATAATAATATTGGGAAGATATGTGCAACAAGAAATACACGTGAGAACGAATAAGCTGGAATTGAACACTTTCACAGAGAAATTTGGGATATTAAATTCCCATTGCGCCCGATCCAATCGCAAAGAACAATCTTCGAATTTCCACGCGTTCACGTTGATTCAACAAAAATAGCATGCTAAAGCCTGTTTCAAAACACAGTTCATTACTTCCAGCGATTGATTGCGAAAATCATCGAATCGCTTTTTGCAATATAATGAGATCAGAATAAAATAAATAGAAATGCGCGCTTAAAAATGTAATTAAACGTAAATTAATTCGCATTCACGAAAATAATACGATATAGAATTAATATAGATAAAAATGTGAAATCATGAAGTTAATAAAGCGTTTAACACCAGCACGTTTGAAATTCAGAAAGAGACGTGACGTCTCTTTCTGAATTTCAAAATAGATTCACGATGCATGACGTCGCATGGTCAGAGTGGACAAGCTAGGCGAGCTCGGAGAATAGACGACGATAATGAGCTGCGACAATAATCAACAGGGAAAACGAGCATATCGGGCGTTTGCTTTATGTGCTTTCGGAACGACGTACGTATTGTACCTGTCTCTTATACACATCTCTGAGCGGGCTGGCAA
>NW_012075689.1:0-820 GCF_000956235.1 Wasmannia auropunctata
AATTATAAGGAACTATACTACCCGATACTACGCGTTTGTATCTTGTTCAGAGATCCGATGAGATGTTTCCTTGGGAAACTATATATCTTTGTATAAGAAGCGACGATTGGAATCAACCATAACTAAGTCAATCACTTGATCACTTTCGTGAGACAGATGAGATTTGCACGCATCACCACCGTTCTTGCTGTTACTAACCACAAAACGTACTACGCACAGAACATATATGTATAGATACTACGCCTGTGCCCTGCCAGCTCGTATATCTAGGGCCCGCTATGGGATTCCGCGAGGGGGGAGATAGCGGGAGGCTACCAATCGCGTGTAGGTGATTAGGCGATTTTACGGGACCAATCACCAGAAAACGAAGAAGTTACCGCAGGATATTTCCTGTCGTTTCTCGAAGCTACCGCGAGAATTCAGGGTACGCAACCGATCGAACGACGGTTTATACACACTTATCGGCCGAAATTGGAAATATGTCTACAATTATAATTTTTATATTTTCATATATAACATAATAAAATTAACATGAATTGTTTAAACACTACGCTTTTTTTGTAAATGCAACAGGATTAATAAATACTAACATTTTCGAAATAAGACAAAGAAATTGTTATGACAATTCTTATAAGACGATTCAACAATAAAAACAGCTCTTTCTAAGAATAAACTATAGTTATATGAAAAGAATTTTATTTCAATTTAAGAAAATTCCAATTCTTGATTTGAAGATTTGTTATTTTTTATCCGATACTTTTTGCTCTCGAATTATGAAAATTATTCTTGAATAGTAAGAATAAGATCGGAAGAGCACACG
>NW_012075691.1:0-837 GCF_000956235.1 Wasmannia auropunctata
ACACACGCGTACAAATATATAAAACGGTACAAATGCACTAAGGTATTATTGAATAATACAACAAGAAAACGTGTTAGATCAACATATTATAAACTTTAATATAAGCTCATCAGCAGTAAGACGCAATAATCGTTGTCAAATCATTCTGATAAACATATTCCTTCTAACCGACGTGTTAGCTTAGATACTAATTTACACTCAACTTACACTCGCTAAATAATACTCGTTAAATAAATATTTTCAAGAGGTGTTTTCGCCACAGATACACGACCCCCTATATATACCCGCAAGTCGCGTCAGCCGGTCGCAAGCTTACCCGATTCTGAAGAGCGCGGAAAAGTGCTCGCTGGCATTTGCTCGATACCGCGCGACAGCGCGACGATAAGGCACACGATAAGCACTCGGTGGATTACGTGAACCGCGCGACGCGACAGGCCGAAAGGAACTGGACGGTGGCCGCGACCCCACCACGAGCCGGCACTCGGCCGACGAATGTAAACATTCGTGACAGCTGATCGCCGAAGTACACGAGCTCCGATTCTAGCCCACGATAACGGCGGTATAGCGACCTGCTGTTATACGAGTATTATAGACACGTCGAGCGTTACAGACGAGTGCGGGCGGTTATAAAGCGGCGTACTGTCCGGGCATATACTATTTCGACCCGACGCTCTCGCTCGTGCCAAGTAAATACTTGCAATAAACACTTTCATTGCGTTACCTAGAAACACTCGAGAGATTTAACGAGATGTATTCGAGTTTTATATCTCTTACACCACGTGCTAATTGTGCACAAGTCCATCAAATCACAAATCGTATGCCGTCTTCTGCTTGAGA
>NW_012075692.1:0-1346 GCF_000956235.1 Wasmannia auropunctata
GAACGATGGGGAACTTTGAGAAATTGTTTTTTATTGTGTTTTGAACAATTTTACCGATTTTCAGCTGACAGCGAATTTATGTAACTTCAAATGTCTAAATTGACCGGACTAATTACTACAAGATGGTTTGGAAAACACCTCTTTTTGCTGAAAACTTAATCCTTTATGATCGCTTTCTTCACAGATAGTCTTTGTAAGAGATTTTGACAATTGTTGATTTTGACATTGTAACTTTTCAGACTGATTATCATTATCATTTTCTGATATTTCATGTTTCTTCTAAAATATTGCAAGATGTATATTAATTTTTGCAAACATATTTTAGAATAATTTTATTTTTTACAGTTTATTAAAATTTTAAAGACATGTTCTTACTAATTTAATACTATCTATCAATAATCTCCTTTTGTCAAGAAAACAACGAATTCCTCCAACTGTAGATATTATTTGTGACACCTCAGTCTCACTTATATTCAGAAATGCTTCTTTATCAATGTCCTCTTCTAAAATATGAGCAATAAAAATTAAGAACGTTTATATTATCTCTCTCGAGTTTAATCAATTATTTTCATTTATAATTATTTAACTCGTATTGGTTACTGATTTTATATTTAAGATCGTCTAAAGTTTATTTTTAGATCCTGTACTAATTATTTTGTTGGCTACTGAAAATAAACTTAAGATGATATCAATTATAAGATCGAATTATCTAAATTATATCGGTTTGTGATAACAGAATGGCGACGAGGTCGTTCCCTGTAGCATTGTCTCTAACCTAACAATGTTACAGTCTTTAATATTGCATTATTGGTTGAATAAAGACAGCTTAATCGTAATGACAAAATGTAACATCTTAAATATGGATTATGCCACAATAAAATATATTTAAAATTATATCATACTTACCAATAAATCGATCGTACCATTTCGACAATTTCCATTCGTTTAATGTTGTTCTGATGAATTCTTGATCGTCTCTCATTATATCACACATACTATTTCACCATAAAAAGTAAACTTTATCTATACAAGTGAAAATTAGCACCGTCTAACGTGTATCAACCTGCACCAACAGATTAGACGCCAACGGACCAAGCTCACACGTGCCATATAAGAGTCACGTATATACTGCGAAGAGCGCTGCTTGGCGGGCGAAGAACGCTGCTTGGCGGGAATTGACAAAATTCGCTTCTTTTTTGTTTTGTCGTTTACGGAAAATTCCGTCCGCCGCAAACAGAACTGTGTATACGTATGTATATGTGTGTGTGTTTATACGTGTCACACGCGCGCGCGCGCGCGCGCGCACACACGCACACACACACACACACACACACACACACACACTC
>NW_012075693.1:0-921 GCF_000956235.1 Wasmannia auropunctata
AAAAACCATCGTAATTTCCGTTAAAAAAGAGAGAAAGAGTGAATTCTGTTAAATTATTTCTCAAAATATTTCTCATTAAAAATTTCAAGATTATATATAATTGACAGGTATATAATACGAGAATTCTCTTTCGTAGTCGACGACTAATTCTGGATCTGTTGCGAGAGGAAGTCGAATCTCCGTTCGCTCGACGTCGCCCGACAATCCCTCGGATGCATCGTCCTCGTCCGACGTCTCGATGTAAATCGCGGGCACATTTTCGTGATTAATCACGTTTTGCGTACTTTCTTTCCGCGTGTCGTCGCGTTTCTCCAAGTGACATTTATGAATTTTGCAGTCTCGAAACTCCGAATCTTGAGATGCATCGTTCAAGATGACAGACGCTTCATCCATCGAGGAGACGCGCTTGTCATCCATCACGTTTCGTTCTTTTTTTTTTTTAATTCAATCGAGTATAGAATTCACGAGGAGTATCGCTGACTGATGACAAAATTTCACGATTTATTAATCTTAAAAAATTAATCTTGGGGATAAATTGCACGCGCTTCCGTTTTGTTTCTGAGAAATAAAATGTGCGATCGCAGCGGCAACGTTTCAAATCTGTGGCAAAGTGACAATATCTTTAATTAAGAAATTTTTAAATGCAAAAGATATTACTGTGTAATGAGACTATGCATCATAATAACTCGTCTAATGCACGTACAATGTAATAATAAAAATGCCTGAATGAACGTTAGAAATGGGAAAATATATGGAAGAGGTGTAAAATATTTGTTCGCAGACAGATGAGAAGTAGAAAAAGAAATATACATCGTATTTGCATTGCGTGGCGTAAATATTTATCTATATAACGTAAAAATAATTTTTACAATGTAACAACAAAAAAATTTGCACATATAATAGATCGGAAGAGCACACGTC
>NW_012075694.1:0-922 GCF_000956235.1 Wasmannia auropunctata
GAGAGAGAGAGAGAGAGAGAGAGAGAGAACAAGAAATACTAAGCAAACTAAAGTTGATTTTTGAGAACAGATAACGTGTAAATTAACTTTCTGTCTTTTCTATATAAATTATTACAATATTCGATAACGAACGTTTCCGTGTGCTCTTAGTAATGAGCCAGCTGCCTGCGTCTGTAGACGCAGATATGGCTGGCTCATTTATTCGTATTAATAGCCAGGGATCCGCACGTGGATGGCTGACTGGGCCCCCGGAGCTAAAAAGATTAAACACAATGCCACAAAGTGACGGCAGGCTGCTTGTCGCGGATGCGGCTTATTCGCCGCGAGTGCGTTCCGCGCACGGTTTTAACGCCGCCCACGTGCGCGCGTGTCCCTCTATCGCGCGTTCGCATTGTCGTTGTATACATAGCTAATTGAATCCCTTCGTTTCTCCAACCCCTATCTTTTTTTTATCCTTGCAGGGTGGCGGCGGTAGCGGCGGGGCTGCTGGCGGGCTGAAATTCACGGTGGCGGACACTTGCGAGAGGATCAAAGAGGAATTCAATTTCATCCAGCAGCAGTACCACTCGTGAGTATCTCTCTTTCTTTCCTCGCTTATTTTCCTTTTAGCCTTTTCTTCCTTGCCGTTCGCCCCTTGCCCCCGCCCCCTCTCTCCTCGCCCGTCCGTTTCTCGGGCGTTTCTATTTTCCTTTAGTTTTCCTCTCTCTTTTTCGTTTTCTTCTGTTTGGCCCCGCTGTGTTTCCTCGAATTTTCGCGATTATTCAAGACGACGGGGTTTTCCTCTGCATTTCTCCCCTCGTTCTCTCGCGGCCGATTTTCGACGATGCCCGCGATTATCGATCGATTCGCATCACTCGATGCATATTACATCGTGTTTTATTCCCTGCACTTCGAAGATCCGGACTTTGTTGTCTTATTTATA
>NW_012075695.1:0-936 GCF_000956235.1 Wasmannia auropunctata
GTGTGCTCTTCCGATATAAAATATATCCGATTTTATTTAAAAAAAGGACTCCCCTCTTGCACAGAATTAGAATTTTATTTATTAGTGTAAAATTATTTTACCTATTATTACGATTACAAATGTAATTAATTTTATTGCCGTTGAAGACTTTAATTTAATTAGGTATAAAGAATAGGTCTAATCCCAGATTCGTAATATCGTAATATTTCTCACTGTTACCCTCGTAACAGTCCTAGGCTTTTACAAGACTCTGGTGACTACGGAAGAGGAACGATCTTTTAACCGCGGTCGACACCGCGCCGTTCTCGGCGTGAATAAAGTTAATTTAGACGACAAGAACGAGCTCGCCGAGGACGCGACGCAAAAGATTCGCAATGTCGGGGACGAGCCGTCCGACGGGGACATCAGGGACATCGAGGAGGCGAAGGTTCGGATCCGCGAGCTCGAGGGTAAGCTCCAGCATCTGGAGGCGGCGATCAAGAACGGAGTGGCGAAGGACTTCCCGACGGTGAAGTTCCTAAATTACAAGAATCGGAAACGAATTCTGGTGACGGGCGGCGCGGGTTTCGTCGGCTCCCACCTGGTGGATCGGCTGATGCTCGCCGGACACGAGGTAATAGTCGTCGACAATTTCTTCACCGGCAGAAAGCGAAATGTGGAGCACTGGGTCGGTCACGAGAACTTCGAACTGGTGCATCACGACATCGTGAGGCCGTTGTATCTAGAGGTCGACGAAATCTATCATCTCGCTAGCCCGGCCAGTCCGCCGCACTACATGCTGAACCCCGTGAAAACGATCAAGACAAATACCTTGGGCACCATAAATATGCTTGGTGAGTCAGCTGCGTGGAGGTTAAATTTGAAAACGGAGGAAAACTATTCGAGGATATTCGATTATGTAATCTATATTGACGGTATTATTTCAGGACTCGCAAA
>NW_012075696.1:0-1958 GCF_000956235.1 Wasmannia auropunctata
AGCACCTTGTCTCTAGTTTGTCGAAATCTATTGCTGCAACGGTTGACAGCAACATCATAGCATCTTGATTTCATTTGGCTATCTGGGATGCTTCTAGGCGCATTAGTTTTTTGGGAGTTGTTGCAGCCGACAGATAAAGGAATCGTCCAAATCCTTAATATTTCAAGACAGTGCATGGATGGATCATAACAGGAAACATCAATTCTGAGAGTATCCGTTCCAAAAAAAATTCCTACTGTAACGTCGTTACAGGTGCCTTAAAAAATGAGCAAATTAAAAAATTTTGGCACTATCGAAGAAATAGAGCAATGTTCATCTCGGTCACAAGAAGAAACGAAATGCAAAGAGCGTTTTACCAATATGCACACCAGAGACTCTGAAGATCGATTTGTAGTCCGATTGCCACTAAAGGACAATGAGGTTGAATTGGACAGATCCTATGACATTACAATAAAGCGTTTCAAAACTCTAGAGTGCAAATTAAAAAAACAGCCGGGTTTAAAGCGTGCCTATCATGAAACCTATTCATAGCAGATGAATATCTTCAATTAAATCACATGACAGAAGTTTCTTCAAATTAGCTAAATGTGAAGCGGTCTTATATTCCTCATCACGTTATAATCAAGGAAGATAGCATCATAATCAAAGTAAGGATGGTATTCGACGCATCCTGTAAAACATCATTAGGAATCTCTTTAAATGATTGCCTTTTAGTGGGACCTACAATATAAGATGACTCATTTGACGTCATTTTGCGACTGCGCCAGCATAAATACGCGATTTCTGCTGATGTCGAAAAAATATATAGACAAGTGAATGTAATGCAAGATGACCGCAGCCTACAGCGCGTCTTATGGAGATGGAACCCAGAAGAACACCGAGCATTCAATTTGAATACTGTCACGTATGGAATAGCAAGATCGTTTTTCCTAGCAATCCGTTGCTTACAGAAAGCAGCTATGCAAATGCAAGATAATTACTCAGACGTTAGCAATACAATATTTAAAGACTTCTATATCGACGATTTGTTGACTGGATATCAAATTCTAGAAGGTTACAAGCGTCTAAAAGAAGCATAATCAGTATAAATCACGCAAATTTTAAGCTAACAAGAGAAGTATCCCCCTCCGATTTTAATAAGCTTTGGATATATTAAAATACAGATGAAAATATGATACTACCAATTTTTTATACGTACTGAGTTGCACGTTAAGGGGATGATATTCAACATTGAAAAAAATCTATTTTTATCTTTCTGAGTAAATATCATGTAAACCGTCAAAAAAGAAAAAATATTTTAAACAAAAGTTTTACGATTCCAAGTGCGCTTTATAATGGCGCATTTTATAAATTTGTTAGTTATTTAAATGATATTAAATGATATTATTTATATGATATTGTTTTTACCACCGCAGTCAACACATAGGTATTATTAGCACATACATCCAACTTGGCTCAACAGCTCTATTATTGGTCTTATTTATATTTTTTAATTTTTTTAATTGTCAACTGATTAAACATTTATTTTTTCCTCGAATTGAATACATGATTTATACTTACTGCTATAATGAATTTTAATCCAACATTTACAGTCAGTGGCGCAAGAGCGTTATCTGTTTCTCTTGAGAAAGAAAAGTTTTTGAATAATAATTATATGATTTTAAAGTATACTATACACGCTTCGATGCATTTACATTTAATACGTCTATTTAATATCATCTAGTTCCCTCGTTATCGATTAAGACTTGGAAATATCGAGGCATTTTTATAAGGTTTTTTTATAAAAATCTCGGAAACTCCAGATCATGATTTCCAAATCAAACATAATTAATACAATAATTTCTTCAGAGTGAAGACACGCTTTTTTTTATCTAGATTTTTATACAAGCAAGCTATACATTTTCAATCGCGTTAACATAAAGAAATTATGAAAATCAGTGTTTTGTAAAAATTCCATT
>NW_012075697.1:0-973 GCF_000956235.1 Wasmannia auropunctata
TGCCAGCCCGCTCAGAGATGTGTATAAGAGACAGGATTTAACAGTGTAGCGATCAACGTACGAGTGTTCTGTGAACTGATACCTTTCCAGATTCGTGCACATCTGTCCTTATCACGTTCGGCGACTTAATTTAATTAGACGCGCGTTAATTGCGCGTGGGAAAGCTTGCGATCGGTCTCGGTAATGCGACCGTTCGTGCCTCGCTAATGCTAACGTGTGGTCGACAATGTAATTTCTACATCCTTTCCCGCGTCCTTTCTATACGGTTCAGTACAGATGCATAATCTCAATGACCGAAGCAGCAGCAGTAGCAGCAGCGGCGCTGCAACGAGAAGGCGGTGAGCCGTTGCACGAGTGTGCACGTGTGCGCGTGTGTATATATGTGTATGCGAGAATGGACATTAAAGTCTTGCAAGCCGCAGCACCGCAAATGCACGTTTCTCCGACTGTTAAGCGCGACGAGACGCACATAGTGAGCTTTACGGCGAGGCGATTCGACCGACGGCGTGGACACGTGACTGAGGAGCTTCATCCGTTCAACGTAAGCAGAGCAATTAGACTGGAATATGGAAGAAAAGGCGCGAGGAAAAAGCGTAAAAAAAAAAATGGTTTCTCGAGCCTTCCAGTCGATTTAACCAAACCCCTCGATAGCATTTAGCCCTTTCGTCACTCCACAGTGTCTTTGCAGCACGATAATAAGGCACTGACGTCGTTCAGTGCCTCGCAAGTGTATCGTTCCGACTGAAGACTTTTTAAGGCGTTCGCATATTCATTTTCTTATTATAGCTTTCAAGTCTCAAGACGTAAGATTACTATGAGTTCTTTCTACTAACTTCCGGTCTATCGAATAGCTTGTTAAAAAAACCTTTTCCGAACCGATATTCTGTCGGATCCTGCAGCGTTTCCTTTCGACGAGTTTTTAATTTCCCACTTTTTAATCACCTTGGTGATCATTAATAAGTGAAAATTTCAA
>NW_012075698.1:0-1272 GCF_000956235.1 Wasmannia auropunctata
CTCTTGTCAAGCAGAAGACGGCATACGAAATATTACTTAATATATTATTTGTTGATGTTTTTATAGCGAATCAAGGTAAAACAGAAGAAAATGGACTTCGGCCTTTTACAAAAATAGAATACGGCCCCAATTTTAACTATATTGACTCGAGAGATATTTCGAGAATTCAGATGTCGTACAAATTTCAGTTTTACTACGATCTCTTCAGAATTTTAAGAGACGATTAATTCTAGTAATAAATATTATATCTAATGCTGATAATAAATATTATATCTATTATATCTAATAGAAGTTTTATTGAATATTTAAACGGCGGACGCGGCGCGCGCGCTTCTACAAGGACAACGTCAATGATGATGGCAATGTGCAATAAAATAAAATAAAAGATAATTTACTTCGTTTATCTATAAGTGAATTTAAAGCGGTGTTCTAGGCGGTTTTGTTTTATGGGCAAGGACATCGGGTGTAAAGGGTATAAAGGGCCTGGGGGGCGATGCGTGGCCTTACCAAGGCATCAGCCCCTACAGGGAGTGTTCGAAGGGCCCGAGGATTCCTCCTCGTCGTATGCAGCGGCGGGCATACCATCGCGCATGCATACCATGGCGACGCGTATGTGGGCACACACTCGCGCACGCACGCAGGCACGTGCGTTTCCCCCCATATAGGCTCAACACGCTCGCGCGAAAACTGCTTCGCTTTACGCACTACTGCGCGTACATCGGTTATCGGGAAAGCATGATCTCCGCCTTGCTCCTTTAGCTCCTCCTTTACTCCTTTTTGGACCGAGGCCGAAGCCTGACTGCGGTCCAACTGTGCACGGGACGCATAAACAACCAGCATCCTCGAGAAGCGCTCTGCGCGCGTAGTCGGCGCATACGGAAATCCGAGGCGCTGGAAACGGCGGAGGTAAACACTCGCTCGTCGATTCGTGATTAGTCGAGTCTGTTGAATGCAATACACTCGCGATAAACCCGCAATAGATACAATGGATAGAGAAGTTGTTATCTCTAGCTAGTGATTAATTAAACACATAAAAATAAATTGAAATTATTTGTCAGAATTAGAGAATTTTTTTCAATTTACTGCTTAGTTTTACTCGTTTCGGAATTAACTCTCAACAGTGTGAAATTCATTAAGTTTTTCGTATCATTAAGTTTATACTCTAATTGTAAGCAAAGAAAACTCATTCGAATCACATAAGAGAGTGATTTTAGCAGAAATTTACGTTAAAAATCTTATTAATAAATATTGAAAAAAAGGTTTTGCCTTTAA
>NW_012075699.1:0-1446 GCF_000956235.1 Wasmannia auropunctata
AATCTTTATCTCTCCATGCAAAGAATTTCAGTATTCGAAATCCTTTCTGTTGCGCGACATTTAATGCTAGAAATTCACGTTGATCTCATCTTTGAAGAAAGGACGCACAGAAAGCAGCTGAAACCACTTGTATCGATACATTTAATTCGATCGAGACGCTAAGCTGGTTGACGCAAAGCCGTCTCGTTTCGTATGCAACGACCTATTACAACGGTATCTCGATAACGTTCGATACTCCGAGGAAACTCGGGCACGGTCAGTGAGCAAAAGTTTCCTGGCAGCTGCATATCCGCGCTTTGAGAGTCCCGATACGTCAAAGGATCCAAAACGAGGAGTGCGCGCGCGCGTCCGTGTATTTCGGGAACAGATATTACTGCCGTCACCGCACATCTCTCTCCCCTTCTGACTTTCTCCGTCTTTGCTCAACTCCGCGCGCGCTGCGCGTCCGTCAACTTGCACTGCCACGCGCGTCGAATTGCATCCGCGTGTGCATCACTTCGTGTACCCAAAGCCGACTATACAAACCGAGCTCCTTCTCGATGTTCACCCATATACATGTCAGTCACTTTTTGTTTAAGATCTGTTAAGATAACTAACCTTGTAAAGATAATTGTATGAATTAAAAAGAATCAATGGGAGGAGAGGGGAAAAGAGAGAGAGAGAGAGAGAGAGAGAGAGAGAGAGAAATCGATTCTAAGAAAATTACTTAAAAAAAAAAAAGAAAAAAGTGAGCTCTGCGCGACGTTGTGCAAATTGAGTGTCGTCTCCGCAGCGCGGCCTTATGTTTCGTTTATCAGCTTCATCGACATCTCTGTCCGATCGCGCAAGAATGGAATCCGACGGATTCCCGAGTGCGCGCGCGTTTTACGAATTAATGAGATAATCGGCGATATTTCGCAAGATGCATTATCGCGCGACGTGCACCACGCGCGAGTATGCGCGAGTCTATGTCTGGCATTTGTGGTGCACACGGACTATCTGTTGGCTTTGCCAACTGCGGTTTTCAAGGCGACCGGCCAGAAGGCCGGATAAGGTAATGCCCCGGCAATGGTAAACCCGTCCGAGAGTTCGCACGCGCGGGATGCGACCCGATATATACGCGTCGATCATTATCTAACGCGCCGGCCGTATAATGCAATTATTTGCGCCGGTCGTACAACCGGTCTCCGCGGCGCGGCATGCAGATAACTGGGCGACGTGACAGCGCGCGCGTCTCGAAAGGCGCACAAGGAAATGCATCTATGTTTCTTCCTTTACAACGCCTGGTTAACACGCCATAACAAAATTTTTCGTTGCCGGGATAATTGTATTGTGCGAGAGCATATTGCGTATGTAACGGAGTACAGCACGGAATATAATCACTGGACGCGCAAAAATAAATGTTGCATACTGTTTTTTTCTTTACAAGGAAAGAAAGATTTTGCTCGAAGGTCTAAAAATTTTGAT
>NW_012075700.1:0-2775 GCF_000956235.1 Wasmannia auropunctata
CCGACACCCTTACGGGAGTTAGCGTGGCAGGAAAAATTCGTCGTGCGCTAACGCCCTCTTTACAATGTTGCGGCCAGAATAGGAAACAGAATGAAAGACGTCGATAACATGTCATTAGACGTCCAGTGGATACATTTAACTTTGCGTTGTCGAATCGTTATTGTATTATCGACAAAAATTTGTAAAACAACAGTAAAAACTGTAATAAATAGTATAATAATATTATAATAATTTACAATAAAGTGAAAATAAATTATAATAAAAGTAAACAAAATTAAAAATTATATTATATTCACTTGTCAATTAACAAAATTAAAGAATAACTTAAATTATCATTAAATCAGCGTCAAAAAGGATCAAATAATTAAATTACATTTGTTAGCGTAAAATCATCGCGATGTTTAAAAAAGCGTTTTAAAGCTTAAAACTAATTTAACTTTTGAAATCTTCAACTTACATTTCTTTACATTAGTTTCATTTATTTAAATATTACAAAGAGCTAATTGAAAGTAAACTTTGCAAAATTGGAAAATAAACTTCAATTTTGATTGCGTGCATGGAAAGAACAATTTGTTACAAATTTCTTTAATTGTATCAAAAAACTAAACATTTTTCCTTTAGAAGCTTTTTTTATTATTAATAAAAAATTTTTTTATTGAATTATGACGATTTAAAGCGAGTAGTACATTTTCAGGTCCTTTATAAAAAAATCCATATTTTGCGTCGCTTTTTTATTGCTATAATTTGAGCTACTTGCATTTTTACAATTTGTTTGTTTTTATGTTTAAAAAAATGCACTTTTAATAAATTCGATATAAATATTTTATTTCTCTTAACTATGTATATAATTGAATGCACACTATATTTTATTTGAATGTACATTATGCATTCGACAATGTATTCATGACAACTTCGTAAATGACAAATTACAAATACGCATATAGTATATTATAACCCTAGCTGTAGAAAAGTAAACTTTTTATATGGCATCTATTGAAAATGCCTTGCATTTATTCGAAATACTATGAAGATACAACTTACAGAAGTGTAAACAACTGAAATTGTGTGGTAAAATATCAACGGCAAAGTATACATTTTTGAAGATCTAAAAAAATGCACTATTCACTTTGAATCGTCATAAAAAAAATTACTACAGTAAAAAAAATTGTAACGTAATAATTAAAAAAGCAATTTAAAGAAAATTAAATATGTTCAGTTAGATAATACAATTAAACAAATTATGTAAAATGTTTTCTTCTCGTTTCAAGTTTATTTTTCATAAGATTTTAATTAAATTTTGGCGTCATTTATAATAAAATTGTAGCAGAAAAACGTGATTTTTAAAGATGTCGAAAGTTGAGTATTAAATTTTAAAACCTTCAATCAAACATCTTCAGTCAACGATCTCTCTATTATTTTTCGCAAAAATACATGACTTCGAATTTGATTTTTTGTGGCGCTGATTTTATATATTAACGATCCTTTTATTTTATGGAGAAAAAATATATTACATTACGTTGGTCAGAGAAAATGTTTTCGTATTTTCGGTAAATAGAGCGACTCAAAATATGAAAAGACTTTTTGATCAAACTGATATTTTGTAAATGTTTAATCAATTATTTTAAATAAATGGAAGGAAATTATATATTACATTTAATATAAAAAATATAATATACACACTATACTATTGAAAATATACTGTACTACTAATATGAAATAGTCATGAATAGAAATTAATTCTAAACTGATTTTTGTGTAATGTATTGGGTTTCCCATTATAATGAACGCACAGTACATTTTCTCGAAATGATTGATAATAAAAAATATATTTTGGATTAAAGTGGAACGTTTCGAGAGGAACATATTTTGATTTTTTCTACAAGTTGCATTTTTTCTAGATGGAGGCGTTAAAAAGGTCATGGTTTTATATAATAAATTTTTTTAAATAATTTTTCTACATATAAAAATATTAAAATAAAGTTATCAAGAAATCAATACTTTACGAGATATTTTATACTTTATTATGCCATATTTCGATCGACATAAAATATGAAACATCTTAAAAAACTTTTGATTCTTCTTAATTATACTTTATTATTTTTATGCACGGAATAATAAGATGAATTGATAGGTGTAAAAAAATAGTTGCTTTTAAAAATATATACAAAAATATATATATATATTTTTTTAAAAGCAACTGTGTATTTTCTTTACATCAATCAATTAATAAATCTGTGCATAAAAAAAATTGATACAATTCAATGAAGAAGCAATGATTTATGAAAAATTTAATATTTTTTGTCAAAATATGGTAAAGTATAAAATATCGCAAAATATTGATTTGTTGATAACTTTACTACATTTAAATACTACTTCTAAATATGTTCCTAGAAACTGTTGCATTTTCCTCTAAAATATTTATTACACTATTTGTATCATCAATAATTTGGAAGGAAATTGACTGCATTGATTAAAATACATCCTATATATTATATGTATTTTTTAAGGGTTCTCAAAAAGTCCGAAAACGCTAAAATTTTTCGAAAACAACCAACTGTAGAAAAATATGTAAGAAGCAAAGTTGTAGGATGAAATAAAATGTGTTTAATGATGATAAGAGTTTGACTTAGTTTGACAATGAGTCGTATTCAGCTTCATTAGTTTTTCCAGCTTTGTTAATTTTTTTTTGTTTACATCTTAATTCCTACAGTACGTTAAAATAATATTAAAATTAAAAATTAGATCAATATGTTAAACATCCTTAAATAAGAAATG
>NW_012075700.1:3062-5466 GCF_000956235.1 Wasmannia auropunctata
ATTATTTATTTAATGTCGCTCATACATTTCTTATTTAAGGATGTTTAACATATTAATCTAATTTTTAATTTTAATATTATTTTAACGTACTGTAGAAATTAAGATGTAAACAAAAAAAAATTAACAAAGCTGGAAAAATTAATAAAGCTGAATACGATTCATTGTCAGGATCCGAGTATTTAGGATGCTATTCGTGCTACCTTATGACTATTACACTGCTCTCATATTTATTTATGTCATCTATGAATACTTTAATTAAGTATAGTATAAGTTCTTTATATTTTTCTACAATGTATGAAATAATGACAGAAATTAATTAATGCAAAGAAAAAAATAATAAAAGAAATTAATTTAATATAATACAATTGCTATTTAAAAGAAGGATGTAATTACTTTTATTGCATATTATTTCTGAAAGTGTGATTCATCTTATTATTCTGTGGAAGTATGAAAATAAAATTACAAGAAAATGAATAAGATAGATACATTTTCATATTATAATTATTCATATAATAAAAAATAGGTTTTTTACAAATTTGTGTTAAAAAAAAAACATAAAGTACATAATATAAAGACTTCAGTTCATATAAAAATGTTAAAAAAATTTATTAATAGTAAAAGAAACTGAAAAATAACAAACAGAAATTGGCCATATTAGAACTCAACAGAATATTATTAATGCTCAAGTTAAAGAAAACACCCTATATTAAACATTGGTCCAGTTTCACAAGAAGCGAATTCGGACGATTTCGCAGCTCGACACGCTCAAGATTGACAATCGATGCGGCTCAACCGCTCGGAGGCCCGCCCCGCCCGCCGCCTCCCCCGTAGGGCCTCCACGGCCTACTCGGAGCTCTCGGCGGTTCCTCCGAAAAATACATGGAAGGGATACGTACACAAAGAAAGTCACATATATCGTTGCATATATGTGAAGCCTGTGTTGATGCTGCTGCCGTGCTGTTTGCCGTACGTTCAGTGAGAAAGGAAGGACGTAAATATTATTATTGTGTGATCGTGCGATTGTTAGATACGCATAAGGCCTGCACGTAAGTATCACTTAATTAATAATAATGTTTCGTTAATATTAAGTGTGACCATCGTTCATATTATTATATATCTTATTTACTTTAAAATAACATTATATATTGTGTTGTTATGACGTGCTTGTGTCTCGTTTTATTATTGTAAAGTACTTGTATAATTTACGGGAATTATTGTACAAAAATAACTTTATTTAACAATTCTTTACAATAACACTTATTACAATTTACTCGCGTATTATTACGTTCCTTGCTTACTAATGAGAAACATTATTTACTAAGATTAGAATAATAAAATAGAATTATGAGATAAGAAAGGATTTATAGGAATGAGGATCATTAAGTACGGAATAATACGCGAATAAATTGTATAGAATTGTCGAATAAAGTTATTTTTATACAATAATTCTCGCGAATCTTACAATAATTCAACGAGACAAAAACTCGTTATAGTTATAATAACACAATTTAATAATTAAATTGGGAAGGCCTAAGACAAGCGAATAAAGTGAAAAATTAATAACATTAAATGATTTTAATTTTAAATAATATATTTCTATACACTATATACATGTCTCGTACCTGATTTGATCTTCTTCAGTTGCAGTTAACATAATATATTTAAATATGTGGAATATAGATCATTTAAACAACAGTCAAATAAATCGTAAACATTATATTTATATTAAATAACCCTGCGAATGAACTAATGAGTTTACATTTGACTTCTACTTTAGTCTAAATATGTATATAGTATAATTGAAAAAGATCAAATATTGAAACATGTACGTACATATTATTTAAAATAATTTTATGAATCTATCATCTTGTTTGCTTGCTTTAGGCCAATTCCAATTTAATTATTAATTTTCATTAACATTTTTCTCTAAATTACTTCTTATTTCTGTTTTACTTATTAAAATTATATTATACAATTAGTATAGACTTTAAAAATTTTTCAAGAAAAAGCATAAATTATTTTACAAGACGTCGGCTCTTGTAATTTCTCTCTCTCTCTCTCTCTCTCTCTCTCTCTCTATCATGCGAAAATTTTCTATAAAGAAGGGAAGTGAAGCAGAGAGAGAGAGAGAGAGAGAGAGAAAAAGAGAGAGAGAGACAAAGAGAGATAGAAAAAAAATGTTACTGTAAAAATTATCTTTGGATTACAGAATGAATAAAAAGAAAGCAGAAGAAGAATTAATAAAATTAAAAAAACAAGAACAAGAAATAAAAAAATTAAAACAAAAATATCAGGCCGTATTGGACGACATGCCCAACGACAGCGATTACCACGGCGATGAGGAAACTGACGAAGAAAGGTAGGCTACAATTAGATACACACACACACACACACGCGCGCGCGC
>NW_012075701.1:0-346 GCF_000956235.1 Wasmannia auropunctata
TCCCTGAATGAGAATTGATCGCCAATTCGATATACTTATTTACGGAAATTCCTAAAGCGGTCACCCATCCCAGCCATGAACCTTCTGAAACGTGCTTAACCTTGTGATCGTCCGAGAACCGATGCTCCGATGACCTATAAATATTAATTGCTAATAAAAGTATATCAATTCTATAAATATTTTTAATAAATGTCAAAAAGATGGAATATGTATTAGTTAAGATATATTTTGTTTATAAATATAAAGTTTGCATATATAAAATATTAACAAATATGAAGTTACAATTTTTACTAAAACTTAATTTTGTATATGCAAAATGGCATTTGAAATAAGGGAATTAAAAATA
>NW_012075703.1:0-369 GCF_000956235.1 Wasmannia auropunctata
GACGTGTGCTCTTCCGATCTCAACGGAGGCACTCGTTTTATCCCGTAGTTTTTCAACCCATGCAAATTTACTCAAAACGTCAATAACGACTAGTAAATATAAGCATAATTATCGTTATAATTTTTAATTGCGCGTAGGTCCACGATATCTGCCTCGCACAAATCATCAATATTATACAGATTGTAGGAACATCGAGGATATCGGCGGTATGAAGGTTTATGTAACGTATATGTGTCTTGACTTTCCAACCAGACGATTGTTTTGTTTTTGGGAATCGTTTTATACGTATTATGCAGTAATTTTGGTGCTCCGGAGAAAGACACAGGGTGAGATGGATTGTAATATATCGCCTCTAGTTTCTTCATACTT
>NW_012075704.1:0-654 GCF_000956235.1 Wasmannia auropunctata
TAATTAATACATTCGGTATTAAAGTCAGTTGATTGCTTGCTATTGTCGAGTAAACGCCTCGTGTGTCAGTAAATTGTCGCATGTTTCTTTCTTCAAGTGATTTTTCGACGAATAATTATTCGACACGGATTAATAATAATTAAGTAATAAATTTGATATTAAAATCAGTCGATTGCTTGCTATTGTCGTGAACGAGTCGTGAGTTAATAAATCGTCGTGTGTTTCTTTTTTTTTCTTCGTATGATTTTTCAGTGGACGGATAATTAATCAACAGTGATTGTAAAGTACGTAACGGATATTAATTAGTAGCTACAATAGATTTCTTGTGATTTCTTCAAATAAACAGTTTGTATGTGTGAATCGAGTGTAAAATGTTGAAGTGACACGGTTTGTAAAAAAAAGAATTAACTAATTAATTATTTAATCTGTGTCAGTCAGTGGATAACTTATGACGTTTACATTAAAACTATCGAAAAATTTAAATAAAATAAACACTCATTACGTGGAAATCACATCGAAATGAGAATTCATCTATCTTTTTCGAGAAGCTACAAAAGTCGACAAATCTTTAAAAGGTAAGGTTTTGTGCGTGTATGTGCATGCATGCGTGCGTGCGTGCGTGTGTGTGTGTGTGAAAAAGAGAGAGAGAGAGAA
>NW_012075705.1:0-413 GCF_000956235.1 Wasmannia auropunctata
TTACAAGGGTTACTTCAAAATGCTGTAACTTTGTGAAAAAAAATCGTAGCGACTTGTTTTTTTTTCAAATTAAAGAGAAAGATTCCAACTTTATGACGCTGGAAACCGCATCCCCGAAAAAAATTTTAGCAAGTCCGTGCATTCTGTTAAACTTTGCAATTTTTTCATGTATAATTGGCCATATCCGGTGTGCACTACTAGGTAGGTTGGCGATCGGATTTGCACACCGTGTGTATGTGTGTTATGTTTTACACACGTCCGCACTCACACAATGTGCAAAATCCGTTTACCAACCTTCTTATAGTGCACATCGGATAATGCCAAACATACATGAGAAAAGTAAAGGTTACTTAAAATGCTGTAACTTTGTAGAAAAAAAATCGTAGCGACTTGTTTTTTTTAAATTAAAGAGA
>NW_012075706.1:0-458 GCF_000956235.1 Wasmannia auropunctata
GCCATTTCGCGTCTTCTTTCGGCAGCTCTACCGCACACTCGTTCAGCTCGTTGCAGTCCACGGTGTGGGCATCCAGTCGTTCCTGCGAGCTGAAGTAATGTAGGCATCTGTGAACACAAAATACCTTACTTGTTGTTGTCTTTTTTACAACATTCTATTTTAATATTTTCTCGATACGTACCGATCGCAGAAAAATTTCTTGTTCTTCTTCTTGCTGAGTTGAGAGCTCACGAGGCGGGACAGATTTTTTATCCACGCGAAGTGGCCGATGCTGCTGTCTCGTGGATCCTGCATGTGCAACAGGTTGACATGCCTCTCCATCTTTCGACCGGTCAATCGTATCGGAAGAACAGATAGTTCATCCCCCTCCTTCTCGATACAGTACACGTTTATCGACACGTCGTTCGCACGTTCGAATTTTCGAATGTCTTTCAGAGTCATCGGAAACTCGATACCCG
>NW_012075707.1:0-418 GCF_000956235.1 Wasmannia auropunctata
GCCGCGCGCCTGCATTCAGCAGTAGGCGGAAGGATACGCGTTTATTCGCTGATCTTCAAAAATTAATATCTCGTTAACGATTGCGAATTTTGCAAAATGGTAGAGGACTTTTCGATTCAGTTTAATCTGTTCTACCAGCCCACGAGATTTTGGGCGGTTATTACCGGACACCCTGTATATCGAATATATCAAAATTGTCGCTTTTCCGCAATGCGGATTGGTTCTCTCACTACTAGCTGATATGTGTGCGGAACATCGCGTGTCTGTGGTATTTACTTTAATAAATATATAAAAAAATTTTTTTAATGAATATATAAAAATTACGTTCTTGCGCACACGCGATTTTTAAAATCTGTTTTAGGTATATATGGGCGAAATTATAATAACTTATTTTGTAAAGTGCATAAAATATATATTA